>NC_133324.1:286277944-286577944 GCF_042186555.1 Aquarana catesbeiana
ACTCTCAGTCCCGGAAGTGCATGGCCAGAAGACATCGATTCGCATCAGATGCATTCCAAATGAACGGAAATACACTGGAAATACATGGCCAGAAGTTATCAGTGCACATCGTATGCGTTCTAGCGGGCCAGAAGAGTCTCAAATCAAACCGGATCGGCCAAAACCAAATGTCTACAAATCGTAACAGCGCTGCCACTGTCTCAAAATACTGATAATCTACATAAACAACTGGCGAGGGCCGACCTTAAGAAGGATAAACACAATGCCTCAGAAATGCTGAACTTAAACCCCAATGTAAAGAATACGTGACTACATAACAGAGCACGTAATCATATAAACAGGCATACACATAACATGACATAAATTAGACAAAAATGCCACATAATAAAAATAATATCTCCATCTTGTGGTCAGTATGTATAACTCACTCTTAAACCACATACCACCAAGTAAAAAAAGGCATAAAATACCCAAAAACATTACATAAAATATTTATAAAATAAAAGAACAAAAGAAACCACATCAGACACTCTGGATAATATAAATTCCCCCACAATTAACCAAAAACTCAAAAGATAAACTCAACTATTATTGTTAAAATAGTTCATGTCCAACTCAACACTAAGTCTGAATGGGACGTAACATTTCAAATCATAAATCCAGGGAGTCTCAGTTTTCGAAATCTCACGCTCCCCCTCCAATGTGGCGTGAACTGGTCAACAGCAACAAATGCGGTACCCGATGGATTTTTTTTGTGACACTCTAGATCAAAGGTTCTCAACTCCTGTCCTCAGGACCCACTAACAGGCCAGGTTTTATGCATTACCTTGGGGAGATGCAGACTAGAATACTGCAATCACTGAGCAGCAAATGATATCACCTGTGATGTATTATCTTGTAAACTTGGCCTGTTAGTGGGTCCTGAGGACAGGAGTTGAGAACCACTGCTCTAGATAGTGTCTAGAGACACTGTGCTTAGGGAACCCTTTCTTTATGTTGGCTATATATGTTCCTTTAGCCTTACACTCATGGTCCGAACAGTATGATCCACATACTGTAGGCCACAAGGACAAATCAACATATAGTAAACATTCAGGGAAGTACAGGTGATAAAGGGTATCAACATTGCAAACCCTGGAAGTGGCATGTGATTTAAACTGGCAAATACGTCTAACCTGTTTTTTTGTTAAGAACACAAGTAGCACTTTTCCGACATGGAAAGTAGCCTTTTAAATGTTAAAAAAAGGAAACTGTTAGGGAGCATTCAAGATATTTGGTGCCCCATTATTTCAATGGTGAAAGTACAGACCCCAGCAGTCTGTCATTTCACAAGACGTTCCTGCCCATAATTTTTTTGATACCAAAATGCTGGTGAGAATAAGTAGTAACAAAAGAGAAATAAAAAATCAAAATCTTTCTTAATAATGCGATTGTTACTAGAGCCACCCAAAATGGCATTCCTATCCATATCCCCTACATTTTCAATAATTTTATCCAGTTCATCACTCGGATAACCTTTATGCAAAAATCTGGATTTGAGAGTCATAGCTTGTTCCAAATAATCATCCCTAAAGGTACAGTTCCATCTCAAATGAAGGAACTGACCCTTAGGGACTGCCCTCAGCCACGAAGGGTGATGGCAGCTCCCTTGACCAATGTAACTACTACGGTCAGTATCTTTAAAATATGTTGAAGTAATCAAGGTATCTCCCCTCTTTTTAATATCCAAATCCAGGAAATGAATCCTATGAGAACTGGCCTCATATTGCAAAACAATACCCAGAGAGTTGTTGTTGAGCTGTTTGATGAACACATCTAAAGAATGTCCATCGCCATCCCATAGGAGGAGGACGTCATTATGTACTTCCCCTAGAAAAAATTAGGTCTCCTGTTGGCATAGATAACATCCTCCTCTGACTTGGCCATGAACAAATTTGCCATGCTTGGGGCAAATTTAGCGCCCATGGCGACGCCTCTGCTTTGTAGATAAAAGGTTCCCCTGAACCAAAAGTAGTTATGGGTCATGGCAAAATTCAGCAACTTTAGTACAAATTCCCTCTGGATTGATAGTAAACTGATATCACATCGCAAAAAAAACATCCATGCTTGTGGGATATGATGGTGTAAAGAGACAAGACATCTGCAGTGGCCAAATAACTGAATAACTTGAGTTGAATCTTTCAAGTAGAGACATACCCAAAAAGACTTGAAGGTGTAATTGTAGTGAAAAGTGGTTCTACAAAGTATTGACTCAGGGGGGCTGAATACAAACGTACACCACACTTTTCAGATATTTATTTGTAAAAAATTGTGAAAATCATTTATCATTTTCATTCCACTTCACAATTATGTGCCACTTTGTGTTGGTCTGTCACATAAAATCCCAATAAAGTACATTTACATTTTTGGTTGTAACATGAGAAAATGTAGCACATTTCAAGGGGTATGAATACTATTTAAAGGCACTGTAAGTGCAGCAGCTGCACTAGTCCTTTGTTGCCTGATCTGCAGCTTTACCCATGTTCCTGTGCCCTGTTTAATACTGAATACTGTGTTTGACCCAGCTTATCCTGACCACTCTTGCTCTCCACCTCGCCTGACCTCGGCTTGCCTTAAGACTTTGCTTATCTCTGCATACAAATAAGAAATACTGCACTACCATGTGAAGGGAAAAAAAATAGCTGCTAGCACTGCAATCTGACAAATAGTGTAGATGATGAAAAGTAAAAAGTGCAGCGCTATATGTGAAACATATGTAGGTATAAATCAACAAAAGTGCATATATACAATACCAACAATGTTAGTGCAAAGTAAATGCATAAAATGCTAAGTGCTTAATAATAAAGTGCACATGTGCTAGTGCAAAACAAGTCATAAGACCAAATCAATGCAGATAGTTGCTAAAAGGTTCAACACAGTTCAAATGTGATAAGCAGGCAAACAATGGGGCTCTGCTATGCCAGATGGAAAAGTCACCAACATCCTGAGAACAGGGATCTATGGACAGAGATTGAATAATATAGATCTATTCAATGCAGACAAAAGTGGACCATCATCTGTTAAGGGTCACCAGAGGTTGTGCATCCACCACCTATGGGGAGAGGGTATGTACTCTTACCAGAAACTGTGGACTCAAATGCCAGCGGCGGAGAGTCAACCAAGCATTTGGATGGGAGCTGGAACGCAAACGAGTTGCCACTGAAGATCAGAATGCGATGTTCCAATGTCTCGTCCACCGAAGTTGTTCATAAAAATAATTCATGAAAGAAAAAAGGGCCTTCACATAGTGTAGATCAGGGGTCTTCAAACTACGGCCCTCCAGTTGTTCAGGAACTACAATTCCCATCATTCCTAGTCATGTCTGATTTGTTTTGCAATGCCTCATGGCATGTGTAGGTCTGCAACAGCTGGAGGGCTGTAGTTTGAGGATCCCTGTTGTAGACCATAATGGAAGGAGTTTATTTAAAAAACGAGGAGTGCAAACATCAAGGCTGATGTGTACAAGTTAAAATGTGATCACAGGAATTCCAAAGAGTGCAATGTTTGTGGAGCCGACTCACTGAAAGCCGACGCGTTTCTTACACAAGGACATCATCTGGGGTGTCTAAAGTCCTCGTAGACGAAACACGTACAAAAGGTCTCCCTTTACACGTCAGGCTCTGCCACAAGGTACGTGTCACTGATAAGTGAACTTTTATGGCAAGAATTTTTATCCTAATATCTCCCAATATTATATACACTGATCTGCCATAACTTTCTGATCACCCACCTAATTTTGAGTAGGTCCCCCTTTTGTCGCCAAAACAGCCCTGACGTATCAAGGCATGGGCACCACTAGACCTCTGAAGGTATTCTGTGGTGTCTGGCACCAAGACTTCAGTAGCAGATCCTTTGAGTCCTGTAACTTGCAAGGTGGGACTTCAATGGATCGGACCTGTATTTCCTGGCACATCCCACAGATGCCTGATTGGATTTAGATGGAAACCATGCTTAAACAATTTTTGCAGTGCCGCAGAGCGCATTATCTCCCTGAAAGAGGCCATTGCCATCAGGGAATATCATTTTCATGAAGGGGTGTACTTTGTCATCAACAATGTTTAGGTAGGCGGTACAGATTAATGTAACATCCACATGAACGATTGAACGGCAGGACCCAAGATTACCCAGAAGAACAATTCCCAAAGCATAACACTCCACTGGCTTACCTTCTTCCCATAGTGTATCCTGGTGTCATCTCCTTCCCAGGTAAGCAACACACATGCACCCAGCCATCCAAATGATGTAAAAGAAGACATGATTCATCAGCCCAGGCCACCTTCTTCCATTGCTCTGTGATCCAATTCTAATGCTTATCTGCCCATTATAGGGATATTTTGGCTGTGGACACGGGTCAGCATGGACACACTGACCAGTCTGCAGAAACCAATTATGATGCCCATTTTTTCTTCTTTTAACATATCAACTTCATGTACATGTTCACTTGTTGAAAAAAATAAAGTGAGCGCTAAACAGCTGCTAGCAAAAAAGACAATATATCCAATCCTCCAAAGCAATATAAAAAATATATGCAGCGCTGTATTAATTCTTAAACGTGAATATGTGACATAAAGAAGTCCTTCTGTTTTAGGCAAAGTCCAATGTTCCATCTCAGTACATGCAAAAAAGAAAGTGTCCGACCACCATAAGAATTGAAGGCTTACCAGAAACTATGCCTACACAATTAAGTGCAGCATTGATAATGCCACTCATGTGGGAGTATGATGAATCCTCTCCCTTTGTCCTTATCTCTGGAAGTCAAGATAGGCCAGAAAAAAACTCATATGGTGTAATATTGTTACCACTCTGATAAATTACATCCAGGTGGGCAATACTCCATGTGTAAAATATAAGTGCAATAGCTTTCACTAGCTTTCACCCCAATGCAGTGCACACTCACCAGACGAAAGATCATAAAATGCATCAAAGGTGAAAAAAAGGATTTCCACAGGCTTCAGTGCAAGAATTTCCTCTCATATTATCTAACTTCACAGGGTAGGGCTCCATTCATATGTCCCAAAGGCCATAAACAAAAGACATGCCTCATAGTGTAGTATTTATTACATAAAAAGGACATACAATAATCAGGTAAAATTGCATTAACACAATATAACATGCCGCTGAACTCAGATAAAACACTGCCACCCGGACCTCCGCTATGGCGATGCAATGTTCTGGCTCTGAAATGTTCACTTGTTGCCCAATATATCCCATTAACTTATTCACCTCACCTGTTAGTGTTCATAAAATTATGGCTGATCAGTGTATTGTGTAACAGCTTTCCTTTAATGCCAAACTAACTAGGGATTGCATCTTACTGGTTTTTATGCTTGGTTTGTAGGCGGGACCCAAGCCCAGAGCACCTAAATAAGAGGTAAACCACACACAGTTGTTGATGTTATAGTCGTCTTGTATATATAATATGCACGGCGGGGCTCCATACCGTTACTGGGAGTGAAGTAGCCGTGATATGCTGGACAGGTGGAGAGGGCAAGGGCTCTGCATGTCCCTCCTAAATCCATCAGAGACTGTGGAGGTGTATATCACATAGAAAGAGTCTATTAGAGTTCAGTCATCGGTACCAGCAAAGGTACCCCATGTGTAAGACCGTGATCCTGTACAAAGTACTAGCATAGCCCAGAAGAACTCATCCTGGGGTAGGTCACTCATGTGACCCTTGCTTGGCATCCAACGAGGAGGGAAACACGGAGGGCGTGACAATTGACCACACGACTCCTTCCTCCCCCACCTACATATTTTGGTGCCCAACGCGGGGCTACGCCTACTGCATACACTGAAGACCATCCCTAAAGGGACCATGACATT
Source organism: Aquarana catesbeiana (assembly GCF_042186555.1). Lineage (NCBI taxonomy): Eukaryota > Metazoa > Chordata > Amphibia > Anura > Ranidae > Aquarana > Aquarana catesbeiana. The sequence continues at coordinate 286,283,807 of NC_133324.1, forward strand.
AGTACCAAAGTTAGAGCTTGTCCAGTCTTGCCCAGCAACAGTGCACATGAATTACACAGGTCTGCTTCCTGATTGGCTCCTCTATGAGTTTCCAGCACCAGATTGTAGAACATCCTGACAAGGGGCGTATATAGCAACTGGATCTGGAAAAGATGCTCAGATGCTGCATATGTGTTGCTACCAGCCACTATGGTCAGCCACCAGCTTCCATGGCAACAGATCCATCTATTCTGTCATACTGGGGAAAGGTATCAGCCAGTGCATGGGTTGACCCTCTACCATTTGGGCGCCTGGGAAGTCCTCTGCCGAACTTGCAAGAAGCGCTCAGCTACTTGTCCCTCAGGCTAGCTGTCACATATGTGCCACGCCGCTGTTCCAGTGTGTTTTTGAAGAGGAACCCACCAGTGGGATCGGCCTTTGACGACCTGCCCAAGGCTACCCCCCACTGCCGGAAATGCTACCTCAGCCGAACCTCCGGCAAAAGATCCTCAAGCCACGCTGTGCTGAAGCCAGCTCTCAGGGATGGCCTTCCCCGCTGCTCCTGGATCAAGCTGCCACTCTGCATCACTACCACAGAGTTCACACCCGTTCTAGAAAAGGGTTAGGTTTCCCACAAGCTTCTCTTTGATGAATTACCACCTCCACCGATCCTGGAATACCGATCAAAAGACTGTCCATACAAGGACTGGACATACAGGGGAGTTTTCCTATATGTACCCGTGCAACTGCTCCTGCAGCTCGAAGAGGAGAGGTCCAAGCTGTACAGCAGAGCTTTAGGGGAAAAAACTTAACATTCCAGAACACCAGTGAAGCTTCTGCCAGCAAATTGAGTATGTTGAGGCAGAGTTCCATCATCTGTACAGGTTTTTACAATATGGGGGACACATCTTCACGGACAGTATAGAAATCGTCAAGCCAGATGGGTGCTTCCCAGTCATTCACCACATGCGAGGTACCCACCTGCACCCACCCAGTAGAGATATGAACAGGAAGCTTCATATCTCTACTGGATCCTGACTTTTATGTTTAAAGAACTGCTAGTTGTGTTACATTTGTGTTGAATATTGTTGTACCTGCCAGTTAGTTAGTATTGCATTGTTATGTGTAATGCCCTGTTGCACCTTGTTGTCCATGCCTTGTATATGTGAAATGCTTGGGGTGTTAGGCAGCCAGGACGGGGAGGTATGTAGCTAGGTAGAGTTTAATGCTGCTCCAGCTGTGAAAGGTAGTGTTTAATGTGTTTCCAGGTTCTTTTCTTTGTAGGCTTTTCTGAATCCGACCCACTAGTTCTGTGCATTATAAAAAGGGACAGGGGTCTGTACCCAGGAGGTTCGGGGATGCACAGATACACAAGGGGTTCTGGAAATTCTGTGGTAGCTGTTAAAACCATTGCTGGACTCCCTCCTGTTGGCCTGTGGAAGATGCCGAGTCAGGAGTGACAATTAATGCATGTCTGCCCCCTAGACCCTGCTACAGCCTGGAGGAGCTGCTGGAACTTACAGCCTGCATTGAAGATGCCAATCCTGGATACTACCATAAGGGACTCTGCCAAAAATGTACTCTTTCCTATGCAGGTATGTTAGGAAAAGGCTGCACTTTTGTGTTACCTTATTCTTTAGTAAAGCTTTTGAAACCTTACTGGTCTAAAGTTATTCAAGGGGCGTAATGCAAGTAACAGACACATATAGTCTACAGCTCGGGTCACTAAACACATTGGGGTATGAAGGTTTTTCTAGCAGCCTGTACATGTGGCAGGTGGGATAACCTCTTGCAGGAGGAATTGTTGTTGGCTCTCCATGAGCAGGTCTGTCTCCCATAGCAACGGGAGCAGATCAGCACCACAGAGGTCCCCAACCTGTACACAGATATGAAAGAGGAATAGTTAAGTGAAGTGCACGCATAGTCAGCGCTACGTGCACAGCAGGGCTCTATACCCAGGGCCGATCGTAGGGTCACAGGCGCCTGGGTGCAGAAATATTTCTGGCGCCCCCATATGGGCGTGGTCATTTTAGTAACTCCTCCCCTTTACAAATATTTCTATGGCAACGACTCAACCACAGAGATGCTCCACCACGAAGTCTTCATTATCCTGGGATCCTTACAGGTACAATAAACAAAATATAGGAAGAGAAGCAAGAGTACTTTATTGGGACCTGGAGGGGGCTTCTCTGATGGAGACAGAGAGCGCTTCTGTTATAGAGTCTGTTAGAAAGAGCCCCCAGAAATACTACAGACATGATACAGGAGATGATCAGAGACTGCAGACATAGTACAGGAGATGGTCAGAGACTGCAGACATACTACAGGAGATGATCAGAGACTGCAGACATAGTACAGGAGATGGTCAGAGACTGCAGAGATAGTACACTAGATGATCAGAGACTGCAGACATACTACAGGAGATGATCAGGGACCGCAGACATAAGACAGGAGATGGTCAGAGACTGCAGACATAGTACAGGAGATGGTCAGAGACTGCAGACATAGCACAGGAGATGATCAGAGACTGCAGACATAGTAAGGAGATGATCAGAGACTGCAGACATAATACAGGAGATGATCAGAGACTGCAGACATAGTACAGGAGATGATCAGAGACTGCAGACATAGTACAGGAGATGATCAGAGACTGCAGACATAGTAAGGAGATGATCAGAGACTGCAGACATAATACAGGAGATGATCAGAGACTGCAGACATAGTACAGGAGATGATCAGAGACTGCAGACATAATACAGGAGATGATCAGAGACTGCAGACATAATACAGGAGATGATCAGAGACTGCAGACATAATACAGGAGATGATCAGAGACTGCAGACATACTACAGGAGATGATCAGAGACTGCAGACATAATACAGGAGATGGTCAGAGACTGCAGACATACTACATGAGATGATCCGAGACTGCAGACTAAGGATGAGCTCCGGCGTGTTCGCAAGCTGCACGTGCCGAGCCCGCCTGGAAGTCGGCAGTGCACTGCGCTAATCACAAGCAGTGAGACATTTCCCGATCTCTGCAGCCGCACATCGGGAAATGTCTCACTGCTTGTGATTAGTGCTGTGCAGTGCCGAGTTCCTGGCGGGCTTGGCACGTGCAGCTTGCGAACACGCCGGAGCTCATCCATACTGCAGACATAGTACAGGAGATGGTTCATTAGACCCCTTTCACACTGGAGGCATTTTTCAGGTGCTTTAGTGTTAAAAATAGCACCTGGAAAAAGCCTTATCTACAATCCCAGTGTGAGAGCCCGAATGCTTTCACACTGGAGCGGAGTGCTGGCACGACGTCCAAAAAATTCCTGCAAGTAGCTTCTTTGAGGAGCTTTAGGAGCGGTGTATACAAGGCATTGGACAAGGCATTGAAATCAATGGGCAGTGCCTGCAAAGTGCCTCCGCAGTTGCGCCTTTGAACCCTTTAGTGGGGGTTAAATGTACCTCTAAAGCGACGGTAAAGCGCCACTAAAAGTAGCAGCGCATTACCGCCGATGCCCCTGCACTGTCAGTGTGAAAGGGCTCTTAGTACATCTCATTAAACAACACTTCTGTAAATGAACTACTGAGGTGCAGGAAGGGACAGAGGCTGTGTATCCTATTGTAATCTATCATAGCATAAAATACCTTTAGCAGGGGCAGCCCAGAGCACATCTAAAGGTGTGCAGGGGATGCCATTTCTACACACAGCACACTGACTCACCTTGGTTCTCTCTCTGTGCAGCCCCAGATAGAGATGGGAGGGGAAGGCATTCCAACTGGAGTTGGTAGAGACAGTGCGGGATCCCAGTGTGAGGAATTCATTCCCGCACTTCAGCAGCCACTGACTAGAACACTGGTGTCAGGAAGAGGAGCGCCCCTTCCCCGAGCACTGCCAGGCTGGATGGGCTCATCTACGCTCACACTCGAGTTCTGGACGGACACTCACAAGGAGAGAAGGAGGGAGGGGAGAAGTCTGGCTCTTCGGCGCCCCAACCTCTGCAGGCGCCTGGGTGCAAAGCACCCTTTGCACCCTGGGTAGGATCGGCCCTGTCTATACCGTTCCCAGGAGTGGTGATACGCTGGACAGGTAGAGAGGGCAAAGGCTCTGCGTGTGCCTTCTAAATACATCAGAGACATTGGAGGTGTATAATACGTTGAGAGAGTTTATTAAAGTTAAGTTGTCTGTTCCAGCAAAGGTACCCCATGTTTAAGACAGTGACCCTGAACAAAGTGCTCACCCCAAGGCTTCTCATGTGACCCTTGCTTGGCGCTCAATGAGGAGGGAAACATGGAGGATACATGACCACTAACCCCCACCAAGTACCTCAGATTTTACGTGTAACAGAAATGCGGAAAATTGTATCTACAGTATTCTCTTCAAGGAGTATTACATTTTAAAATACCTTTTATTTTACATGTGTGTGTAGAATAAACATATTCGGTAGCGCTAACTGTCCCCATCATATACCATCACTGGTCACAAAAATTTTACCCTTGCACGATTCTATATCTTACTATTGGTTAATGGTACTCGTGGCCGATACTGCACTTCCATCTTCTGCTACAACTGACAAGTGTGCTGTGCCATAGCTGTCTGGAACATAGAATAAGGGCTCATAGTAATCAGACTGGTGAGTGGTATCATCTGTGATTTTCTGTCTCAAGCTCTCTGCAAAGTAATCTGAAGTCAAATTCTTCATCACCTGTGAGAGAAGATGGGATAAATATGAAACCTTCGCAGATCAAAAAGTAAATGTATAGTAGACAGGGACCAATAATGATGCATTTTAATAGCTGAGGAGATTACAACTGCCCCGTGCATGGTACTACCTGGACACCACCTAACTTGGAGTCACTTTTTTTTGTGTGCCCACTCATCACCAAAGGGTCACACATAAAATTCAGTAAATATTCAGTGTCAGCAGGGCTTTTTTTCCCTCTGAGAATAGGTGCAGGAACTCCCCCCGTCTGAGTCACCCCTTGTCTCTGCCCACCATCCCTTGATTCCACCACCTACCAGTACTGCCCCTTTTAGAGAATACAGAACCAAGTATCATTTTGTGATGCTAAATCATATGTATGGAACATGTTGATGATAAAAAGAAAAGCAGTAAAATAGATCCCCTGCAGTCAGCAACAATAGAATCCCAGCAATAGGTACCCACACAACAATAGACTCCCCCAGCAACAATAGATTCCCTGCAGCAAAAGTGAACTACCCACAACAAAATATCACACCAAGCAACATTAGACCCTCCCCCCCCCCACAGCAACAACAGATCTCCCAGCAGGCATCAATAGATCCTCCAGCAGCCAGTAAAAATAGACCTCTCCCTCAACAGTAGATCCCTTCCAGCAACATAAGACTCCCCAGCAACAATAGATTCACCATCAGCAAAAATAGATGCTCACACAAAATCAGATCCCCACCAGGGACAATAGATCCCCCAGCAGCCAACATCAATAGACCCTCCAGCACACCCCACACTCCATGCTATTACATGCTGGAGGTACCGGAACTGCGTTCCCCCTCGTTCCCGCTGAAAAAAAGCCCTGAGTCTCAGAGACAGAAGACACACAAGATGTAGTCAAAGACTGCAGACATGATACAGGAGATGGTTAGAGACTGCGGACAGGATGCAAGAGATGGTCAGAGACTATAAATGTTATAGGAGTTATTGGAGACCGGAGACTGGAGGCAGTCATAGGAGTAGGTCCATGCAGGCCAATGAACAACCAAAAAAGGTTTTGCATAATATAATATTATAATGTAATGTACCGCTGAAGCACAACACCACTGAAAATGTATTTTTCAACAGAACCACACCATCTGACATCAAAAGGTGGGAGTGAATTGGAATGCCCACTCTTACCTGTCTGCTCCACTCACTTAACTGGCTCCTACAGCTGGGGTTATGACTATGTTCTGGGCCCCAATTAAACTGCATTTCATTTTATCCAGGGTATTTAAAGAGCAAATAAAAGCTGATCTGACACTTTATTTAATACTATTGGAGACGTCAGTCTTACCCCATTTGATACTGTGGTGGTTCTCCCTATACTCTTCTATGATGGATAGACTTTTGCCTCTACATTTTGAATGATGCCTTTATCATTTGAAATTTTTTTTGCGTGAGGGGACTTTTATATGTTTTGTTCTCTTTGGTCATCTATCTTACGGGCTCCTAGTAATATGGGTGTCATCCAAGCCTTGCATATATGATCTTGGTGGTTCATGTAGACATCTACATGTACATTCCATGCATGCCCATTCACACACAGAGTTGTGGCTCGGCCCTGCCCCACCCCTCTCTCTCCTCATTGGCTCACTGGCTGTGATTGACAACAGCAGGAGCCAATGGCTTCCCCTGCTGTCTCAGCCAATGAAGAGGGAGAGTCCCTGGAGAGGTAAGGTTCTCATGCACGTTGCTGGATCACGATGGGGCTCAGGTAAGTATTGGAGGGGGGGGGGGGTTGCTACACAGAGGAGTTTTTTTTTAGCTTTATGCATACAATCCATGAAGGTAAAAAACCTTGAGCAATTAGAACCACTTGTAGATCTTATTAACCACTTGCCAACAAGCCACAGTACATATGCTGCAGCAGTTGGCTCTATTGCGCGAAAAGTACCTGCACGTAATTTCGTGCAATAGCCAGCGGGGGGTCACGCAGGGATTTGCCAGAGGGGGAGCCAATTAGCAGGTCCAGCGGAAGTGATGTTCGCTGGCCACCCACGTCCGTCCCCAGAGAAGCAGAACGGCGGTCTGCCAATGTAAACAAGGCATATCGCCGTTCTGACAGGGATGAACACAGGAAGATAGGTCTCTGTGTTCATCCAGTCAGTCCATCCCACACAGTTAAAAAGCATCCCCTAGGGACACACTTAACCCTTTGATCACCCCGGTGTTAACCTCTTCCATACCAGTGTCATTTGTACAGTACAAGTGCACATTTTTAGCACTTATAACTGTAATACCCCGTACACACGATCGGACATTCCGACAACAAAACCTTGGATTTTTTCCAACGGATGTTGGCTCAAACTTGTCTTGCATACACATGGTCACACAAAGTTGTCGGACAATCTGATCGCTCTGAACGCGGTGACGTAAAACACGTACGTTGGGACTATAAACAGGGCAGTAGCCAATAGCTTTCATCTCTTTATTTATTCTGAGCATGCATGGCACTTTGTGCGTCGGATTTGCATACACACGATCGGAAATTCCGACAACGGATTTTGTTGTCAGAAAATTTTATAGCCTGCTCTCAAACTTTGTGTGTCGGAAAATCCGATGGAAAAGGTGTGATGGAGCCTACACACGGTCGGAAATTCCGGCAACAAATCCGACCGTGTGTACGGGGCATAATAACGTCACTGGTTCCCAAAAAAGTGTCAAAAGAGTCTGTTAGTTGTCTGATTTGTCCACCGCCGTCCCGCTAAAAATCGCCGATTGTCGCCATTACAAGTAAAAAAAAAAAAAAAAAAAAATTATGTAGTTTGTAGACACGATAACTTTTGCGCAAACCAATCACTTAAACGCTTATTGGGATTTTTTTTACGAAAAATATGTAGTAGAATATATATTGGCCTAAATATACATCTGCTAGCCACTATTGGGGTGTCAATAACAATTAGCCTTAATTCACACCTGTGCATTTTCCAACACGCGGCAACCCGCACAGAAAATGTGCACTTTGCCACATGTTTTGGAGACGCGTGGCAAAAAAAGTCTGCGTTCACATCTGTGCGTTTCTAAATGCGTGGCAACCCACACAGGAAACACATTTCTAAATAGGCGTGTTCACATTTTCCAAAAGTGAAACTTTGCTTTTCAGAAACTTGCAAGAAAAACGCATGCTTTGACGTATGTTTCAAAAATGCATGGCAATACACGTTGTGCTTGCATTACCATTACCATCACACACGGCAGCCCGCAAGAAAATGCACGCTTTGCCTTGTGCTTCGAAAATGTGCGACATAGCTCATCGTGCTTGTGTTCCCATTCGTTTGCATCTGCGCACTTCCAAACGCATGACGATCTGCAAAAAAACGTACGCTTTGCCGTGCATGTCGAAAACGAGCAGCATTTCCATGCATTTTGAAAATGGGCATCACGCTTGCATTACCATTTAGGCTGCGTTTTCATCTGTGCATTTGTGAACACGTGGCAACATGCATAGAAAACGTGCTTTGTCATGCATTTCAAAAATGAGCAGCAAAATGCATTGCGCTTGCGTTACTATTTGTTTGCATAAACGTTTGATAATGTGCATAATGCTTGCCATTTAGACTGCATTCGCATCTGTGCGTTTCCGAATGCGCGGCAATCTTCACAAATATTGCACACTTTGCGCTTGCCTTGTCATTATAGCGACGCAAGCACAATGTTTATTTGCAGTGCATTTATGTGTGGGTTGCATGCATATGTAAATGCAGCCTAATTGTTAATGACACCCCAATCACGGTTAGCAGGTACGTGTTTTGCCGCACAACAAAACGTGCTACAAACGCGCCAAAATGTGCACTGAAAGAACTTGCAAAAATACGCAAACAGGAACATTTGTTTCCACTACGCTCGGGTGTGAATAGAATGTGCTTGGTAGGAATTTTTTAGGCAGCAAGGATGATCAGGGAGGAGATGTGAGGGTTAAAAAAAAAAAAAAAAAGTGTCAGGGAAATGTGGTACAGCAAAGTTATGCTGGAAGTGGTGCTACTTTCATGTTGCACAAGTGTGAACAAAGGCTAGAACTACCTTGAGACTTCCCTCACACCTGGAAAATTTACATTTTTTTGAATAACGTCTAAACAGCATCTACAGATCTGCTGTTACCCCAAAGTACTGACTTCAAGTAGAACTATAAACAAAACTTTTTTTAAAATTTTGGATAGAGCAAAAGGAGGGTTATAATCTCTGTCAGATTTTTTTCGCCATCTGTTTCCCATTGCTGAGATTTACCTTCACTTCCTGTCCCATAGCCAAACAGGAAGTGAGAGGAAACACCTACAAATTAAGGGAATTCATTGAGGACCCCAGGTCACCAGAACTAGTGTCCCCATTAGAGGATTTTCCCTCTTATTACTTTTCTGGGGACAACCCAAAATTCTGGGTTTTCTTTTACTTTCACGTTCAATGATAAAGGTAATAGAGAGGGGGAATCTCCTTAACAGGGCACAGACAGCAAAAAAACTGACAAGCGTTCTTCTCCACTATCCAAAACTATAAAAAACATTTTGCCTTTAGTTATACTTTAAGCTCAAAAATGCAACATTATGCTTGGAAGATTGTGCCAGCTAAGAGCCCTTGTGAGATCTTGGTCCTCATTAACTTGCTTTGGAGGATTTATAGGTATAATGGGCTCAATTCACAAAAGGAGATTGCATGCGGTATTTAGATGTCCAGACACACTTTCCCTAAATATCTCATGCGATCCTGAAACTGTCAATTCTCTATGCCGTTTTGCGGTATTCACGGCAAAACACTGAAAACGCTCGGTAAATACCGCATGACTCACTTCACAGAAGGAAATAAATAAGTAAATGCATGTGGTAGTTAAGTAGTGGTCCAGGCATGCGGTAATTAAATAGTGTTCCAGGGATGCAGCAATTAACCGCTTGCCGACCAGCCACCATCATTATACTGCGGCAGGTCGGCTCTCCAGAGAGTCACGGAGCTAAGTGGACACTAGGCGCAGGGACGGCATGACAGTGCTGGACAGCACAGTTGCCGTTTTAAGAAGAGGAGATTTCCCCTTTTAGGGTAGGGGAGGAGCTGCTAGAGAAGAGGGAGAAGAAGTGTGTGAAGGGTAAGTGACGTTAGTCGAAGAGCGGTGGAGGAAGAGATTAGACACAGCACCTCACCGCTCTTCAATTTTTTTCTCCTTTCAGCATACAATGGCGGCGATGGAGGGGTTTTTAGAGCAGATGAGAGTGGCGGTTGCAGCTAACGGCGTGGACTGGCTGCAGCAGCAGCTTAGAATGATCGTGGATGGCAGTGCAGCGGTGAGGGGGCGGCTACACCTCGTGCGCGGCGGTCCCGGCCGCCTGAGAGATACAGCCCAGAGTTAGGGCTGGGGACGTCCCGCTCGGATCAGAGTGTGACACCTGGGGGAGACACAGACACCCGGCACGCAGGGCCACTGCGCACCTGCAAAAGGGCCGTGAGTTTTGGTGCATTGTAGGAATGCACACAATTGTGTGCGCATTCCTGCAATGCAACAATGTTCAACTAGGGCAGAGGTAATTAATTCAAATTCAAGGTGGTCTGGTTGCTAAAATTTTATCCAGCTGAGGTCCTCTCTAATATAACATAAAAGTAGGCCAATCACATCCATATTTCAAGTAAAATAAAATAAAATAATCTAACATCAGGTATGTCCATCAGTGTCTCCCCTTACATCGGGTTCCCCTCTTGCATCTGAGGTCCCCATCAGAGTCCCCCCTTACATCAGATGCCCCTATAAAAGAGTCCCTCCTTACATCAGATGCCTCTATAAGAGCCCCCCCCCCCCTTACATCAGACGTGCCCAGTAAAGTGCCTCCTTACATCTGGTGTCCCCATCAATGTCACCTTACATCAGGTGTCCCTACCAAAGCCCCCCCCTTACATCAGTTGTGCCCAGTAGAGTGCCTCCTTATACCAGGAGTCCCCATCACAACCCCCCTCCTTACATCAGGTGCCCCCAGGTGTCCTTCCACACAGAGTTGGAGATCCTGCAGGTGGCTGCTATAAGGATTAGGGGTCATATGGTAGTGACCAATAGGCAGGTGGGAGAAGGTGGGCTATAACCATGACCACAAAGTTGTGGATGCTATTTATGCTTGAGCTTTTGGGGATCCTAAAGGCACCTGCTCCAAGGATTTAGGAGCCATGTGAAGGGGTAGGGTTAAGAACCCTACACAGGTTCCCTTTAAGAAAAGCATGAGAAGTGATTCAAGGAACACGGTACTTTTAATTTAGCTTTCCACCAACTTTTATACAACTAGTGCTTCCAAAAATAAATCAACTCATTTTAGGCATTTTCTTTTCTATATAGAAATACAGAAATATCTCACTCATACAACAATAACCCCCCATTCCCCTCTAAGAGGGGAGAGCATACTTTCATCCGGGAGAAGCCAGAAACACCTGGGGTGTGTACTAAATTCGGGAGCCCGGGGAAGGAAGGAGCCATGAACATCTGGTGTTCACCATACTCGGAAGCCAGGGCAGCGGCGGTGACAGGGTGAGCCCATGGGAGGAGTGATTGGTAAGTGGCGCGAGATACAAGAGGCCAGCCAGGAGGGGGAGGAAGAAAATGCATTCACAGGCTGGCGCAGCGGCGGACACACGTGGGCGAGGAGGAGGTGCTCAGAGGATTTTATTGCTGCATTTAAGGATACCCCTACTGAGTTCCCACACTGGCTCCAGTCATCCATCCCTCCATTCCCAGGACAGATACCCGAGGTCGAGACTGGAGGTATGCTGCTGTGTCCGGGTTTCAGGAGGACAGAAACCCAGGCACAAGTGTCAAAACCCGGACTGTCCGGGTCATTCCTGAATAGGTGGCAACCCTAATGAAACTTGATCTCTCACACAGGCAGTGAGAGGAGCCGAGTGATATGCTGGAGGGGATGAGAGTTGACAGTCTACAGCAGTTCCTGCCCTGTAGGGCACAGGGAACTCAGTCTCTCTGACAGAATCCAGAGTGATATGTTGCAAGTGTCCAAGGTCTGAGGTTCATTCACACGCAGTGCTCTAGGAATCCTAGGATGGGGAAGGTAGTGTCCATTATTAGAGGCATATGCGGTATTAAAAGTCTTCACAGGTTGTGGGCAGAGGAGATGAGTGATGAAAGTAGGAGAGGAGCCAGCGCCATCAGTGCCATCAGCGCCAGTAGCTGTGGTGAAGGGCCCCATCCCATGTAGGAATGAGCATAGGGGAAGGCTGCTGGGTGTAGAGGAGAGACACCTTCTGGTCCGAGCAGCAGTTTTCAGGGGATGTGATGGCTGAGAGACACACTCTGGTGTGGGTAGCAACAGGGGTCCATGAATTATAGGAGAGGTCAGGGCCATGTAAATGATCCTGTAGAGCTGTGGGCAGAGTGGGGATTGTAGGAGTGGAGCCAGCAAATTCATTGCCGGTGGCTCCAGTACTAATCCAATGTCTGACTGAAGTACTTCGGACCCTGCAAGGGCTAGGGATCAGTCAATATGGTGGAACAGAGCACCTGTGAGATTTTTGTAGCGAGGGGCCTGGGAACAGAGGAGGGATACTCAATGACCAGGCCATTTTTTGCGATTCGACACTGCGTCGCTTTAACTGACAATTGCGAAGTCGTGCGATGCTGCACCCAGAATGGACGTCCTTTTTTTTTCCCCACAAATAGAGCTTTCTTTTGGTGGTATTTGATCATCTCTGGGTTTTTATTTTTTGCGCTATAAACAAAAAAAAGCGACAATTTAAAAAAAAAAAAAAAAAAAAAAACACAATATTTTGTATTTTTTGCTATAATAAATATCCCCATTTTTAAAAAAAATAAAACAAAAAATTTTACTCAGTTTTGCCGATATGTATTCTTCTAAATATTTTTGGTAATAAAAAAAAAAAAAAAAAAAAAAAATCGCAATAAGCGTATATAGGTTTGCGCAAAAGTTACTGCGTCTACAAAATAGGGGATAGATTTATGGCATTTTTATCATTATTATTTTTTTTTACTAGTAATGGTGGCGATCTGCGGTTTTTATCGGGACTACGACATTATGGCGGACACATTGGACACTTGATACATTTTTTAAACCACTGACAATTATACAGCGATCAGTGCTATAAAAATGCACTGATTACTGTGTAAATGTCAATGGCAGGGAAGGGGTTAACACTAGGGGGTGATCAAGAGGTTAAATGTGTTTCCTCATGTGTGTTTCTAACTGTGGGAGGGATGGAACTGACTGGGGGAGGGGACCAATCATTGTTCCTAGGCATTAAGAACAACAGATCCGTCTCCTCACCCCTGACAGATCAGAGATCTGTTGGCTTACATTGACAGACCTCCGTTCTGTCTGTCAGGAGTGATCGTGGGGGTAGCTCCTACGTCACGCGGCGTGCCCCCTATACCCCTTAAAGCACCAGCCAACCTGCTGCTGTCAAACGACGGCGACTGGTCGGCAAGTGGTTAACAGGGGTGTGTAGACTCTTTATATCCACTGTAAATACCCTTCTTCCACCAGTAAAAAAAGACAACGTTGTATTTTTTATTGGTGGAAGAACGATATTTTTATGGAAAAAAATCCTGCGAGCCACAATTATCCAGTGCCTTAATGGAAATTCAACCAAACAGCTACCCGGCTGCAGGCGCAGATCACGTATTCATGACCGTGCGATAAATGATATATGAAAAAAATGCGCCGCGCCTAGGGGTGTAACTGAATAACTGTAAATCTAAGTACAAATCATAGATAATAAAGAGTGCAAATCAAATAGAGCCTAAAGCTCTGATCACTTACTAAGATCAACTGCTGTGTGAAGCTTTAGGATTCACACAGCAGTTGATCTTAGTAAGTGATCAGAGCTTTAGGCTCTATTTGATTTGCACTCTTTATTATCTATGATTTGTACTTAGATTTACAGTTATTCAGTTACACCCCTAGGCGCGGCGCATTTTTTTCATATAACGATATTTTTATATGACTGATTTTTTTATATACTATTTTGTTTCAATATTTGACATTTAGAAATATATTTTGTATTTAATTTAACTTGGTTGTTTTTGATACACCATGTGTGTCCTGTAAAAGCAGCTTCCATTTGACTGGTATGTTTTTTTTTTTAAAGGGTCTGCTACTGACGGCTTTGTGCCAGATACTACAGCATACCTTCAAAGTCTAGTGGGGTTCATGCCTCAACGGGTTATGGTGGGTGCCCATAATGTTATATCTGATTAGTATATAGCATTTGGAACAAAAAATTTAAGTTATACTTGACATCATGGTTCCAAATACACTATGCATTTCAACAAAACGTATTAATGTCTACTTAGCAAACTCACCCATTGTGTGCTGTGATGGTTTTACAGTATCCTGGGATATATATTTCAGTTGATATTCATAAGGGAAAAGAATCATTTGACCTTTGTTCTGGATTGCTTATATTTGCCAAGATACTTTGTAATAAGGATTTTGTACACTTTAATTATAACACATCTTTGTTCTAAGAACCCAAGACACTGAGGTGTTGGCAGTGTTCAATATGTTGTTGCATTTATATGTTTCTGTACTACATGCGATTGTCTATTTATAATGTGTGGTATTTTCTTCTTTTAGATGATATAAGAGAAAATTTACTACAGTTTTATTCTGTTTCCAGATCTCCCCTTTTTATATTCTCTGATAAAAATGATGATCAGCTAAAACTGAACTCCAGGCAAACAGATAAATACACAGATTAAATACATTTTGGAGAGTTGTGTTACCTGCCACATCATTTGTATTTTTGGCCATCCAGGCTTAATATTTACAAAGCTCTGTCACAGAGCACAGAACTGTCTAGCATTTCAGGAAACCTGATTTAACTCTCCTGCAGTTTTACTTGAAGGGTCTCCTTTTCATCACCACCCTGTGACTGGACAGTGAAAGGAGAAGCAGCATACTGATGAGCTCATCTCTATGTGGATTCTGCTCTCACTTTCTATCCTTGCAGTACAGCACACTTGATTGACTCCCTGGGCTGATTTTTCTTCCTCCTTTCTTAGCCGTGATGTACAGCAGACAGTAAGATACAGCTACCAAGTCAAATTCAGATACTTAAACCACCATCATTAAAAAAAAAAATACATTAAATTAAGTATTAATGACTACAGGGTCACATTATTTCATGTTGTTTTTTTTTTTTTTTTTTTAATATCCGCCTAGAGTTAAGCTTTATAACACACCATTAAGACACTTAGGCATGTGCTGTTTGTCAGAAAACAAACAAAACATGTTGTAATTAAGTGCTTATGATGGGGTCAGGACATTGCACTACTCAATGACTGTGGGTCAGTGGTGATTTATTTAACCTTCAGCCAAAAACGAAAGGAGGACAAATATTCAATCATGTCCCAACAAGCCAACTTTACAGCTATTCTGCAAGGCCCTGAAAAACCAAATCAGGTTGAAATATTGGTATGTTACCTCTGTCAGGTTGACAAAGTTAGGATCCCCTAGCAAAGTTCTCTTAGCATAAGCAAAGCGGAAAGCTTCTACAATGCGGTGGTAGGTCAGTCCCAGAGATGCAGGTTTTACACTTTCGCTTGTAAAATTAAAACCTGGTACAAAATAGGAAAAAGATAGAAAAAAAAATTTTAGTCCTATGTCAGTTTTTACTACAGTATTATGTAATACTCTTTAATGGCAATACATGTTTTTTTGCACTGCAGTGTCTCAACGCCAGTAGGGAATAACTGTGGTTTTAAGCCAAACACTAATTAGCAGGTGCTGTTACAGATAAGAAACTAGAGCAGAGAACTTTCTTGAGCAGAGTCTCACCCTTCAGAATTTTAAGAATAAGGCCAAGGACAGGACCACTCAAGGGAGCCTTAGGACTGATTAGGGTGTAGTCACCGAGTTTATACTGAAGTGGATTCTCGCTAATTTCAACTGTATAATTTTTCAGATCTCCTTCTGTAACTATCCCACCTGCAACAGAAAATAACAAAATGATGTAAGACAGGTCCTCACTATGCAAGTAACCAAAATCACTAGGTCAATTTGGAAGCACATTTTTTTATTTACATAGAGGGGGGTTTATTAAACTGGTACACATAGAATCTGGTGCAGCTGTGCATAGTAACCAATCAGCTTCTAGGTTTTATTGTCAAAGCTTAACTGAACAAGCTGAAGTAAGTCTAGGTTCACATCTATGCGGTTGAGGTTGATGCGTTTTTCAGACACGTTTTGTGGTGGGTTGTGCATTTTTAAACCCGCTTTTTTGATGCATTTTGTGTGGGGTTTTTTTAATGTCCCTTTAAAAACACTGTATATAGCAGGTTGTTAAAGAGTGGACCGGGAAGCCGGCCCCCATGTCCTTAACAACCAACGAGTCACCAGCCCTCAGCAGGGTTTTCCCGCTGACAGTTGAATGTAAAAAAAAAAAAAAAAAAAAAAAAAAAGAAACTGTGTTGGCCCCCCCAATGCATACCAGGTGCTTTGAATCTAGTATGCATTTGGAGGGGCCCCCACACCAAAAAAAAAAATGGCGTGGGTCCCCCCCCCCACCCCCCCAAAATCCATACCAGACCCTTATTCTAGCATGCAGCCCAGCAGGTCAGGAAAAGGAGGGGACGAGTGAGCACCCCCTCCTGAACCATTGCAGGCTGCATGCCTTCAACATGCGGGGGTGCTTTGGGGCAGGTTGACATGGGCCTCTTCCCCACAACCCTGGCAGGGGGTTGTGGGGGTCTGTGGGCAGGGGGCTTATTGGAATCTGGAAACCTCCTTTAAGAAAGGGGGCCCCCGGATTCCGCCCCCGTGTGAATCAAAAAAAAAAAAAAAAAAAATTTGCTCCGACAACACTGGCTCCTGTTCTGTCAGCTATGGTGTCTGACAGTTCTTATATAGCTATCGCCCGGAGACCCCACCCCCTTGTGACACCACAGACTCGGGCATGATGGGTCTGTGAGATCACAAGGGGCTGGGGTCTATGGGTGACATCACCGCATGGCCCCTCTGCCCCAAAGCACCCCCCCATGTTGAAGGTATGCAGCCTAGTCTGGTTCAGGAGGAGGGGGGTCGTCCCCTCCCTTTCCTGACCTGCCAGGCTGCATGCTTGGATAAGGTCTGGGATGGATTTGGGGGGGGGGGGGGGCCCAAAGCCATTTTTTTATTTTTATTTTGGCGTGAGGGTCTCCTCCACATCCATACCAGGCCCGAAGGGCCTAGAATGCATTTGGGGGGAACCCACGCCGTTTTTTCCTCTAATTATTTTAGCCGGCAATTCTTTTTTTTACATGCAGCGGTCAATGGGGAACCACGCTGACAGCTGATGACTCATCGGTTGTTCAGGATGCGGCGGCCAGCTTCCTGACCCGCTCCTTAGCAACCAGCTATATACAGTGTTTTTAAAGTGGAAAATATATTTTAAAAATGCATCAAAAACGCAACACTTGTGTTTCTGGTGCAACTCCATTGAAGTCTATTACATACAAAATGCAATATGCTGCAGGAAAAAAGGCCCCGACCCTTTCCAAAAACACACCGGCTGAAAAAAGCATAGATGTGAACATGTACCATAGGAAACCATGTTAGATGGACTGTAGTGTGTTTCTGCAAACTGGAAAATGCACATGTGAACACAGGGTTAGAAACCAATTGGTTATTATGCACAGCTGCACCAGATTTGATGTGCACCAATTTTAGTAAATCTCCCCCACAGTGCTGACATACTCCACAGTAATTAACAAAGGAGTACTGGGGAAAAATATTTGTTAGAGACTTAAAACCATCACTGACATAGATAGTACCCATTTAATAATAATCAATACATAAAATACATAATCAATACAAGGTTATACATAATATTACCCATAAGCTGTTAAAAACTAATAATAATTTTAAGCAGGGCCCTGCATCCTGTATAAACTCAATATAGAGGAATCCACTTTATTCCAATCTCCCAAAAAATGTTTCAATTTATATCATATTAAATACAAAAGATATAATGGATAAGGAAGAACCAAACCACACTGTGACCTACTGTATAACTGTGTTGGTTCCATGTCAATACAATTATAGGTGGCAGTGTGGTTTGGTTCAGTGTGAGCTGGGCTACACTGTACGCTTCAGTCTTAATACTTTACGATCAACTCTTTTGTCTACATTTACCTTCCCAGCTTATATACACAGATTGCCCTATTTGACACTTTAGCTATTAGTCCATATCTTGGTTTTTGATAAAACTCCTATATTATTATACATATTTATTTGTAATAAGGAGAAATTATGTGTTTAATGTTTACTATATAGGTGTTAATGCCCCTATCCTCCTTCCCCATTATGTTTTATATAATTAATATATAAATTTGAAAAAAGGTAGATTGGAATCAAATGGATTACTCTGTATTAAGTGTATACAGGATGCAGGGCCCTGGTTGAAATTATAATTAGTTTTAAAGGGGTTATGGGTAATATGCATGACCTTATAGCAGTTTAGGCATGGATTATTTAAGTATATTAATTTTTAAATATTTATTGATTTTTATTAAATTGGTATTATCTATGTCAGTGATGGTTCAAATTCTGTCTAACAATTATTTTCTCCAGTTCTTTGAGATTATCTTGGGCAAGCACCACAGCTGACATTATGAATTGTAATTTATATCCATTATTTTGGTTAAGTTTGAGTTAATGTAAGTATGTGTGTGACTAAAAACACACACATACATATATATATATATATATATATATATATATATATATATATATATATATATATATATATATATATATATATATATATATATATATATATATATATATATATAAATATATAATTCTCCCTCCTACAGTCATACAGATCCTTATATCAGTCGCACATACAGTAAAGTCAGTTGGAATAGGATTTAAGATATAGCACCTGGCAAAAATCAAAATACACATCTGAATCACATATATGCGTGCGGTATTACCTGAATTTGTAATTTGCCTATCCATTCTTGTGATATACACACTTCTGCTAGTTTATAAAGTCAATTTTACTACTCCCCAGTTCAGTTTTTTACTGATTTCCGATTTAGCTTAAGGGCTCATTCACACCATGTGCAGTGACCTGAATTTTTCCACACTGGATCAGCGCAGATCACTGGAATGGTACACAGTAAAACAATGGTCTGTGTGCCTCATTGATATCACAACGTTATGTACATGGGTGGTGCGTTAAAACCGATCTACATTTTAAAGCAATATAGATAAACTCATGCATTGCCAACACAATTGAAGGTAAAGATACAGTGGGGACGGAAAGTATTCAGACCCCCTTAAATTTTTCACTCTTTGTTATATTGCAGCCATTTGCTAAAATCATTTAAGTTCATTTTTTTCCTCATTAATGTACACACAGCACCCCATATTGACTGAAAAACACAGAATGTTGACAATTTTGCAGATTTATTTAAAAAGAAAAACTGAAATATCAAATGGTCCTAAGTATTCAGACCCTTTGCTGTGACACTCATATATTTAACTCAGGTGCTATCTATTTCTTCTGATCCTCCTTGAGATGGTTCTACACCTTCATTTGAGTCCAGCTGTGTTTGATTATACTGATTGGACTTGATTAGGAAAGCCACACGCCTGTCTATATAAGACCTTACAGCTCAAAGTGCATGTCAGAGCAAAAGGGAATCATGAGGTCAAAAGGAACTGCCTGAAGAGCTCAGAGACAGAATTGTAGCAATGCACAGATCTGCCCAAGGTTACAAAAAATTTCTGCTGCACTTAAGGTTCCTAAGAGCACAGTGGCCTTCATAATCTTTAAATGGAAGACGTTTGGGACGACCAGAACCCTTCCTAGGGCTGGCCGTCCGGCCAAACTGAGCTATCGGGGGAGAAGAGCCTTGGTGAGAGAGGTAAAGAAGAACCCAAAAGATCACTGTGGCTGAGCTTCAGAGATGCAGTCAGGAGATGGGAGAAAGTTTAGAAAGGCAACCATTACTGCAGCCCTCCACCAGTCGGGCATTATGGCAGAGTGGCCTGACGGAAGCCTCTCCTCAGTGCAGGACACATGAAAGCCTGCATGGAGTTTGCTAAAAAAACACCTGAAGGACTCCAAGATGGTGAGAAATAAGATTCTCTGGTCTGATGAGACCAAGATAGAACTTTTTGGCATTAATTCTAAGTGGCATGTGTGGAGAAAACCAGGTACTGCTCATCACCTGTCCAATACAGTCCCAACAGTGAAGCATTGTGGTAGCAGCATCATGCTGTGGGGGTGTTTTTCAGCTGCAGGGACAGGACGCAATTGAGGAAAAGATGAATGCGGCCAAGTACAGGGATATCCTGGACGAAAACCTTCTCCAGAGTGCTCAGGACCTCAGACTGGGCTGAAGGTTTACCTTCCAACAAGACGATGAGCCTAAGCACACAGCTAAAATAACGAAGGAGTGGCTTCACAACAACTCCGTGACTGTTCTTGAATGGCCCAGCCAGAGCCCTGACTTAAACCCAATTGAGCATCTCTGGAGAGACCTAAAAATGGCTGTCCACCAACGTTTACCATCCAACCTGACAGAACTGGAGAGGATCTGCAAGGAGGAATGGCAGAGGATCCCCAAATCCAGGTGTGAAAAACTTGTTGCATCTTTCCCAAAAAGACTCATGGCTGTATTAGATCAAAAGGGTGCTTCTACTAAATACTGAGCAAAGGGTCTGAATACTTAGGACCCTGTGATATTTCAGTTTTTCTTTTTTAATAAATTGCAATAATAATATTGCAAAAATGTCAACAATTCTGTGTTTTTCTGTCACTATGGGGTGCTGTGTGTACATTAATGAGGAAAAAAATGAACTTAAATGATTTTAGCAAATGGCTGCAATATAACAGAGTGAAACATTTAGTGTAAATGGCAGGACTGGCTGTACAGAATTACAAATGTTTTAGTAATTGAGTAATTAATCATATATGTAGTTAAACTGTTGCCTGTGTGCCAGGAGTTACACATTAACTTCATATATGTGTAGCGCCTTCCCCAGTTTTCCAGGAGCCTGGTGGTGGAGGAGGCAGGGAGGGCTGACATACGTCCTCAGGGTGCAGGTTACCAGGCATGGTGGGCGATGAACAACATAGAAATTTATCATCACTTTTATGCTTGAAATAAGAGTAGTTTATTTCTCACATGATGAAAAATGCAGGGCACAGGACACCCTTGGTCAAAAATAGTAACAATCTGCAGACAGGCAGATTGGCAGACTCCTTGGACAAAACAAGTGAGATAAGAAATACAGCAGTACAGGAAAAGAGCATTTAAGCTGAACCAGCACATATGTACCTTATAGAATAGGCTGTCTCCTATAGTAACTGAACTTAACTCATGGAAGGTGCAGGAATTTTATGGACGATTCCGTTTTGATACTTTCCCAGGCTCTCCATGGGTCCCTGGTCCATGCAAGAGTCACCTCTGGTACTTCATCTCAGGTCTCCATCCCTTCATTCATGCTCCCAGGTAGTTAGCAGGCTCTCCCATACAGAAGCTTGAGCACATAGTTAGGCCTCGAGCTTTAGGCCTACCCAGCAGGAGCCGTTTCACACACATCCCACCCAGACCGCAGCCTGGGCAGGGGAAGACCCTGACCACCTGACTCTTTCCAAATAAATACCTCCTCCCAACATTCATAGCAGCAAATCTGATTGGCTGAGAAAGGTATGTTTATTCATAACCTGAACTCACTGTAGCTCATCATTAAAGTGGAAGTAAACCCTCCTATCATTTTCAGCCAAAGAAGCTGCCATCTTGGCCATTGTTTAACCGCTTCAGCCCCGGAAGATTTTACCCCCTTCCTGACCAGAGCGTTTTTTGCGATTCGGTACTGTGTCCCTTTAACTGACAATTGCGCGGTCGTGCGACGTAGCTCCCAAACAAAATTGACGTCCTTTTTTTCCCACAAATAGAGCTTTCTTTTGGTGGTATTTAATCACCTCTGCGATTTTAATTTTTTGCGCTATAAACAAAGTAAGAGCAACAATTAAAAAAAAAAAAAAACGCATTATTTTTTACATTTTGCTATAATAAATATCCCCCCAAAAATATATATAAAAAAAAAAATTTCCCTCAGTTTAGGCCGATACGTATTCTTCTACATATTTTTGGTAAAAAAAAAAAAAAAAAAAAAAAAAAAAAAAAAAAATCGCAATAAGCGTTTATTGATTGGTTTGCGCAAAAGTTATAGCGTTTACTAAATAGGGGATAGTTTTATGGCATTTGTATTAATACTGTATTTATTGGCGTAAAACACTCACTTTTTCACCATGAAAATCGGGTGCAAATAGCATGTGCGTGTTATACGCCAATACTTAAATTTTAGCTGCCTCGGAGGGCACAGGGAGCGGGGCGGGACGAGCGCCGTAAGACTACATGCAGTGAGAATCTCCTGTTTACTTGGTGGCCTCTGTAATAGGAAGTTCCGTTTCTTGGGCCACCATTGGACCACTGTTTGTTCTGTCTATCATAGGATTCTTACTGCATGTAATCTGTCGGCACTCATCCCGCCCCCCTCCCTGTCCCCTCTTGCTGCAGATGGGCATCGATCAGGCTGCAATGATGGCAATGGTGAGGCTGCTGCATTGAAGGCAATGGTGAGGCTGCTGCATTGAAGGCAATGGTAAGGCTGCTGCATTGAAGGCAATGGTGAGGCTGCTGCATTGAAGGCAATGGTGAGGCTGCTGCATTGAAGGCAATGGTGAGGCTGCTGCATTGAAGGCAATGGTGAGGCTGCTGCATTGAAGGCAATGGTGAGGCTGCTGCATTGAAGGCAATGGCGAGGCTGCTGCATTGAAGGCAATGGCGAGGCTGCAGATGGGCATTGATCAGGCTGCATTGATGGCAATGGTGAGGCTGCAGATGGGCACTGACCCTTCTTTTGCTTCTTCTTTGTTCCTTATTTAAAATTTAAGTTTTTTTCCTGAAACTTCCCTCTTAAAATGAATGCGCGTGTTATACGCCGATAAATACGGTCATTTTTTTTTTTTACTAGTAATGGCGGCGATCAGCGACTTTTATTGTGACTGCGACGTTGTGGCGGACATGTTGGACATTTTTGACACATTTTTGGGACTATGGTCATTTATACAGCGATAAGTGCGATTAAAAATGCACTGATTACTGTGTAAATGACACTGGCAGTGAAGGGGTTAACCACTAGGGGGCAGGGAGGGGTTAATTAGTACTAGGGGAGTGTTTTCTAACTGAAGGGGGGTTGGGCTAGCTGTGTGTCACTAGACTGATCACTGCTCCCGATGACAGGGAGCAGTGATCAGTGACACTTGTCACTAGGCAGAACGGGGAGATGCTGTTTACATCAGCATCTCCCCGTTCGTCCTCTCCGTGAGGCGATCGTGGGTATCCCCGCGGCGATCGAGTCCGCGGGACCGCGACCCGACTCACGGAGCTCCCGGGCGGCGCGCACGCAATGGCACGGCGGGGAATTCAAATGGACGTACAGGTACGCCCATTTGCTCAGCCATGCCATTCTGCCGACGTACCGACGTAACTGCCATGATGCTGCACATGTGATCAGTTATGACACCAGCCATTGGATGGTTTGATAGTTTGGTTGAGAGCACAACCAACTTGACAGTTACATTCCCGGCATGTGCCGGGAATGTAACGGTTTTATGAAACTATTAAATCAATGGATTTACTTCCGCTTTAAGGATGAGCTCCAGCGTGTTCGCACAGCTCACGTGCAGAGCCCGCCAGGAAGTCAGCACTGCACTGATCACAGGCAGCGAGACATTTCCCGATCACTGCAGCCTCGCATCAGGACAATGTCTCACTGCCTGTGATTAGCGCAGCGCAGTGCCGACTTCCTGGCGGGCTCTGCACGTGGGCTGTGCGAACATGTTGGAGCTCATCCTTACTCATCATATTAATGGTCATAATATTAATTAACAGTGCCATCTACTGACAAAAAAGAGAAGCTAAATAGGATTAGGAAGAAAGCCATTTAACCACTAAACACTACAAATTAGCCAGGTTGGCTACCACCTAGCACAACTAAATTTACCTGTAGCCCTGCTTTGGGACAAGAGGGCTACATATGTTTTTTGCAGAGTGGGTGAAAAACAGAAAATTCAGAGATAGCTCACACAAGCAGAGATCCCACACACTTCATACAGCCTGATCTTACCTGCTTGTTGAATGTCTTTGATGATTTGTTTGGCTAACTGACCACTGTAGAACGACTCAGGATCATCTGCCAGGATCTGTAGCGTTTCTGCCAGTTTAGGCATCTTTACAATATCTCCTTTCTCCAATACTTTCCCCTGTGCGTCACACAACACTTCACTGTGGAGGTTGGCGTAAAAGGTAAAAAAGACATATTTTAAATATGGCCATATTTTATCCCTTAGTAGAGGAGATATGAATAGAAAAACCCCTAGAACGGAATAGGTATTTACCATCTATGTGCCACTGGGGTGATAACCCCTATCTTTTTTGTCCTGGAGAAGTAAGAGGAAATCTCTCACAAGCGAAGGGAAATTCTTTCTTAGGCCTAATTCACACCTATGCATTTTTAGTGCTTTTTGCATTTTGCAGATTTGCACTACAGAATGTATTCCATAGAAAACCATGTTATATGGACTGTAGTGCAAATCTGCAAAATGCACTAAAAAATGCATAGGTGTGAATCAGGCCTTAGACCTCTTAGAAGAGTCGTCCCCACTGGATAATTTCTCTTACCACCTGTTCTAGTAACAATAGTAAAAGTTTTGAATCCCCCCCACACAAAAAGGCACTCTCGAAAGAGGAAAATATTTCCTTACTAAGAGCTGAAAAATGTGGAAAATGTATCCATAAGACCTGCTATAAAGATCACCATACATATTACAATCTGACTTTACACTCACTTTACATCTTCCCAACCTTTTTTATGACTCACACCCCTAGGAAATGTTTAATTAATGTTTGCTCCCAAAAGTAATACCACATTTGAGGATGAAGAAGTCTAGTTTGTAATTTGTGAACCACAAATTACACCACATACAAGACCGCGGGTGAACAAATTGAACGTTAAAAAAAAAAAAAAATCTTTTAACTCAGTGCATAAGATGTAGATATAAATTGAGCAGTTAGATTTCTAATTTATTCAGAAAATTTTTTTAAATGGTAAAGGCAATCCCAATTGTAAATTCAATGACTTCTTTGCTCCTGCTTATCATTCATGATTTTGTAAAAATGAAGAATTTTATTGCTGACTGCAATCCATGGGTGTGCCGCTGGATTCAGGCGATTCCAACATTTTGTCCTAATTGAAAAAAAAGAGATCTGAATCCAGATTCACAGTATGTGGCTGCAGATGAAATGGGGACATGAAGAGCTTTTCCACCAATTCTTGAGAACATACCCAGTGTTGCACATCAAAACTCCTCCAAATGCTTTTAAATTGCATTTTAAGAGCTTAATTTGGCTGAAAAGAAAAAAGATCTTCCTTCAGCAATTCATCATCTGACATTTACTCCAAATTGTAGGAACATGGATTCATAATCCATTTTTCTGAAATCTTCAGGTTTCCAGCAGCAAAAAATATACAGTACATTCATAGATTTATGAGTGAAACAATATATATGATGAATAAGTCAGATGTGTTATAATGATTTTATATCATTATTATGACAATCAGTAAAGGTACTTACTTTACTTAGGTATATGGCAATTCTATTATTCTATACTTGTGTTTAAATAATCAATGAGACTACTATCTACTCAACATGACCATACACCACTACTGCTCAAGGCATACTGGCAGTGATGGCTCATGAATGGTCGCTTAGGGACACAAGCCACTCTGTGTCATACACTCTGAAATTCCATCCCACATCTCAGGTTGGGAAACCCTGATCTAAACTATCCAATTTTTCTTTTTTAAAGAATAAAGTTTACTCAAAGTTCAGCACAGATACACAAAAAGTGATACCTAAAAAAAGGGCCAGGAGACAGATTCTTCCCCTAATGGAGGTCACAGTCAAACCATCAGATGTAGGTATATGGTACACGTGGTTACTACATGCAATAGAGCCAACTTAGCAAGTGAAAGTGAGTCACGCAATCACAATACTTAACCATCTAAGCCCTGGAAGAATTAACCCCCTTCCTGACCAGTGCGTTTTTTGTGATTCGGCACTGCATCGCTTTAACTGACAATTGCGCGGTTGTGCGATGTGGCTCCCAAACAAAATTGACTTCCTTTTTCCCACAAATAGAGCTTTCTTTTGGTGGTATTTGATCACCTCTGCGGTTTTTATTTTTTGTGCTATAAACAAAAAAACTTTTTTCCTCAGTTTAGGCCGATACGTATTCTTCTACATATTTTTGGAAAAAAAAAAAATTTAAAAAATTGAAATAATGCCCCGTACACACGTCGGACTTTGTTCGGACATTCCGACAACAAAATCCTAGGATTTTTTCCGACGGATGTTGGCTCAAACTTGTCTTGCATACACACGGTCACACAAAGTTGTCGGAAAATCTGATCGTTTTAAACGCGGTGACGTAAAACATGTACGTCGGGACTATAAACGGGGCAGTGGCCAATAGCTTTCATCTCTTTATTTATTCTGAGCATGCGTGGCACTTTGTCCGTCGGATTTGTGTACACACGATCGGAATTTCCGACAACGGATTTTGTTGTCGGAAAATTTTATCTCCTGCTCTCCAACTTTGTGTGTTGGAAAATCCGATGGAAAATGTCCGATGGAGCCCACACATGGTCGGAATTTCTGACACGCTCCGATCGGACATTTTCCATCGGAAAATCCGACCGTGTGTACGGGGCATTAGCGTTTATTGATTGGATTGCTCAAAAGTTATAGCGTTTACAAAATAGGGGATAGTTTTATGGTATTTTTATTAATAATTTTTTTTTACTAGTAATGGCGGCGATCAGCGATTTTTATCGTGACTGCGACATTATGGCGGACACATCGGACATTTTTGACACATTTTTGGGACCATTGTCATTTATACAGCAATCAGTGCTATACAAATGCACGGATTCCTGTGTAAATGACACTGGCAGTGAAGGGGTTAACCACTAGGGGGCTAGGGAGGGGTTAAGTGTGTCCTAGGGATGTGTTACTAACTGTTGGGGGGCGTGGCTACATGTGACACATCACTGATCTCTGCTCCCAATCACAAGGCGCAGAGATCAGTGTCACTGTTACTAGGCAGAACGGCGAGATGCTTGTTTACATTAGCATCTCCCTGTTCGTCCTCTCCGTGAGGTGATCGCGGGTATTCTCACAGCGATCGAGTCCACGGGACCCGCGACCCAGCTCACGGAGCTCTCGGCCGACGCGCACGCAATGGCATGGCGGCAAATGCAAAGGGACGTACGGGGGTGCCCATTTACCCAGTCGTGCCATTCTGCCGACGTACACATCGGCATGCGCCGGTGGGGAAGCAGTTAAAGCGCAACTCCACTTTTGTTGAGAAAAAAAACATTCCCCTCTGGGTGATCAATGTACATTGCAATGATTATAACAAACTTCGTTGCAGATTCCTGCCCATTGTTATTCTGAAGAAATCCATCCATGTGCGTTTCTCTGTGCCTCTGTTCTGAGTAGGTCTAATGGGAGTGGTTATATAATTAACTGTCAGATGTGGAGCTACAGGGCACTAATCTGCCGGGCCTGCATCCCTTTAGACAGGTTCCTATTGAAAGTATCTCTCAAAAAATGAAATTTTTGTTGCAAGGGACGCCTGAAATCTGACTTGTATCTTAGGCGGACTTCTGGGAAAATTGGTGAGCCAATCACACAAGCAGGAAATTATGTTTCTGGTGAGTGGTCAGTACACACTGTGTACAGAAAACTCCAGGTAGCCATATTGCAATGTATTCTCAGAAAATTACATTGGCTGCAAATTGAAAAGGAAAGGTAATTTTTATAACATTCAAATTGCAAAACGATTGGTGTCGCAATCATGTGCGCTATATTTTTTCTTTATTTGCAATTTTTTTCCCACGAAAGTGGAGTTCCCCCTTAACGTGGATGGAGGGCTTAATGCCTCTTAACCATGTATAAACAAAGTGTTAAGGAAAGAAAAGAGGGGTAGATGGGAAAAGAGGTGAAGGGGACTGGACCCGGCTGGGGCAAGCTCGACAAAACCAACACTGGCACAAGATAGCAGTGTTTAAATCATAAAAAAGATTGAAGGTGTAGGTAACTAGAGAAATTGATCTAAGTGCTCCATGTCACCACAAACCTGACAAAACGGTCATGTAGATGAGCTATTAGCACCTTCATCCATTTGGTTTAGTTCACTAACCCACTTCCGAATGTGCAAGATGGTCGATCTCCAATGCCTACAGTTAAGAGCCCAGCATGCAGGGAGGAGGAATCAGAGAAGGCCTTTCTTTATTGCCTTAAAAGAGAAGTATGGGTTTCCTTTTTTTAGCTTACATCTATTCTATGTGAGCTGCTGATTTCTAAAAATCTTTCCAGCCCTCTCAGAAGTGCTCCCATTCTGTTAAAATCAAGCTAAATACCTGTGGGAGGGTCAAGAGACTTTCATACAGCGTCATAACGAAAATGGTCTGACTCAGTGAAAACAATTTATTTGTAAAGCAGAATACACATATGGATGTGACAGCACACAGGCATTCCATGCATTACTGGTATAGTAAAATTAAATGAAATCAGAGCTAACATTGTATAGGAGTACAGGGGATGGGGAGGGGGATGACGGGACTGTATAGGAGCAGAGGGGATGGAGATGATGGGACTGTATAGGAGCAGAGGGGATGGGGATGATGGGACTGTATAGGAGTACAGGGGATGGGGGATAGGGATGACATCAGTGGGAGAGGGATGGTGGTGGGGGGATGGGATCAGTGACAGAGGGATGATTTGCTCCTTATCATTTCTCCTCTTTAGATATAACAGTGCTATGTGTAGAGAGCTCACCAGTGTTAATTTCTGTACACGAGAAGTTTTCAGTGACTCTACCCCCTCCCCCATCGGCTGGCAGAGACACTGACATGAACTTTGAATGAGTGAGGGGGGGGGGGAATTCGGAGGACACAGGAAGGAACATTAAAGCCAAGGGGAGAGGTGTTGGAGTCTTGCAGAGGAGAGCTTGCAGATAACAGCCAGGGAAAAGTTAGAACTTCACTGCTTGTATCACATGGTCTCTCTGCTTCCGGGTTTTAGCTGGGGACATGCTGCCATGTAAACAGAGGCACATGAAGAACGTGCTCCTTCTAGATAGCAGCCTGGGTGTGCACCTCTTCACCAGGCACACACACACACACGTCCTCCAGAGGGAGAGAGTGAAAGAATGGCTGGATTGTGGAGCTGTGTCCATCCCTTGGAAACTTTTGAACTGAAAAAGAACCGTCAGAGTCTGATTCTGGACACTTCAAAAGACTATCCTGCAAAAACTAAAGGGCTGAGGAAAGAAAGAAAACGCAATGCATGTATGAGGGTAGCATGTACTACCTATTTTTGCATTCCCATACTTCTTCTTTAATGGGATGATGAGGTGCAAAGCCACCTCTGGAGTCTCTGGCCAATCGTGCCCATGATTTGGTTGCAAAATCTGAAGATGATTCTCCAGTAAAGTCAAATATAATGGCAAGTCCACCAACTGTACAAAAAAAGGTGGAGACACCTCTGCTTGTGTGCTCCTGGTGGGCAGTGTAAACATGTCTTTTTGTGCTCACCGACATACATAATCCTAGTGGCAAGCCAATATTTCCCCTGCTTCCTGTGAGTGCCTGACAGCGGCTGAAGCATGTGCTGTCCGCTGAGTCCATGTGCATCTGAAGCACAATGGGAGCATGCTGCGCGTAAGTGATCTTGAAACATCTTGAGTTTTGACACACTGGGATGTGTAAAAGTATTGAGGCATGTTCTACTGTACCTACTACTGTACTACTACTGTAGTAATGTAGAGAATGCAAAAACACAAAAAGATGCCTAGTCCTTAGTACTAAAATAATCTACAGACAAGAATATTTTTATTCAATGTAACTAAGTTAAATTGGTATTAATTAGAATGAGGCTAATCTAAAGTATGCATAGCTAAAACCAAAGTGCATGTTAAGATTGTCAGAAACCATGAACCAGACTGAGACAGAAGTACAGTTAAATCACACTTGTTTAATAATAAAAAAAAAAAAAAAAAAAAAAGGTAAACCGAGTAAACGTAGTCAAAACATAGCCAGAGTTCAGGAACCGGAACGTATAGTCAGACAAGCCAAAACGTCATGGAGCCAGAAATCAGCGTAGAACAGCAAGCAGGATCTGGAGCCAGAATGAATGTCAGCCAAGCAAGTCTTTAACAGGAACACAGTAGAGCGTCTAGTGATGTGGAAGGTAGAGATCATCTGGACTGGACGGCTTAAGTAGGCAGGACTAAGGAGCAGGTTATCAGCGACAGGTGAGTCACTATGGAGAGATAGTAGCTGGCAATTAGCCGACAGCTGAGCAGCCAGCTTTGAGAAGGAAGGGCTGAGCCCAGCCCTGACAAAGATATGATTAGTTCCTATATTCTCAGACAGGCAGATATGGGACATAGGGAGTTCCTTGGTGGCACAATTGCAAGTTTGGTAACACAAGTCTTAAGGCATCAAGTTGCCCTAAAGGCAATATGCACAGTTTGTTGTACCCCCCCCCTTATATCAACGCAAAAGGGTACCTTAAAAGGTTATTAAATGGAGGAAAAAGGATAGGTGATGCTGACATAATAAATAAAGCTAAAAATAAAAATAGGATGCACAAATAATACAGGTAAAATGATGCATAAGCTATACAAAATATAAACAATGTAAAATGTACATAAGCTTTAAAACTGGTAGCAGTGCAGACAATAAGGTGTGCAATTAGGACTATAAGCAAGTCACCATATGTTGCTCCTTACCATAGTGATTTGTCCGATTCAATATGATTCTTGGCAGAAGACAGGCCCTGAGACAAACCCAGGCCAACTGGAAATCCTTCTCTTGCCAATTTAATGCTCGGTTCAAACAAACGTTTCCATGGCAACTTGCCATGTCGCTCGTGTGCTACCTTGTATCCTCGAATCTCTCCTGGTACTGCTATGGACAATCCACCTGAAGAACATGATAGTGTAGCATGTAAGCTATAGGGTCAAGTGAAATAAGGTGTAAAGAAATCAGTAGAAAAGAAGATTGGTCACAAAATTTAAATAAGGCAAACGTGCCAGATATAGCCACTTTGTTTTTGCCAAAAAGGATTGTTCTTGATTTAATTCATTTTTAGAAGACCATTGCTCTTCTTTATGGAAACCAAGGTCAAAGGGCTGAGGCATGGAGTGTCATTGTTACATGGATCTCTTGCAAAGGCTAAATCAGGCAGTATTCCATAAATCCCCCGTGTTGAGGCCAGTGTGAGTCCTATCCTCTTCCCCAAAAATATTGGCAAGTGCCAGATCCCATCCTGACCAGCACAGAAAACTGATGGTTGAACTGATTTTTCCCACTACAACTGGCCAGCAGTTACATTCCTAAATATAAATGTAGCGCTTACCCCCGAAGGAGCTGCTGATTAATTGTTATATCCGTAATTCACATTTACCACCTAACCCATAAATTCAGAAACAGTCCATATTGAATTTTTCTCTTGCTTTATTAAGAAACATGAACTGGGATAGGAGAAGGGTTTCTTTTGAGATGCGCTTTTGTTGCTTTATCATCTTTTTACTTGCCTCTCTTGCAAAGAACTAGAATAATTGCGGATAATAGGAAATCACTTTGTGCGATTTCTTAAATCAGGGAAGATGGAAGTAGATTTGATAGAGAATAATCGATAAAGAGTCACTCTGAATAACTTCATCTGCAGAACTTTTCAAGAACAGTCCGTTTCTCTATGGTAGCTTTACTGCTACCTTTTTACCACCACTTCCCATCTGCATGGTACTTCCAAGTTGAGCTAAAGAAAAGTCACTCTGAATAACTCCTCCCGCTTGACTGATTGAAATCCCGGGGCATTGCTGAACCCAAAGTCACAGGCCATCACCGCCTGTCTCACTGACTTGCGTACCAACATCCCTCAGCCTCTGGCAGTACCCTTCCCTTGGGCTTTTACTCACGTGATCAATAGTCCATGTGCCACTCATACAATCAATCGCCCAGTTTCCTTCAGTTTTGTTGCTACTTCTTCCGCAATGATTCTTTGTTCCCTTTTCTCCTTTCTGGCCCGCTCCCTTCCCCGCAGGGGCGGCCAATGACACCAGCGACTACATGCTGTACGGTGTCGTCTCTTCCTCTGTGGAGACCGGTTCCCCACCCTCTTCGCCAGGGGGGGGGGCTCCATTGGCTCCCCGGGGAGGGAACCTCTCCCCTCCGGGAACCAGGCTGGCTTCTCCAAGCTCGAACTGGAAAACTCTTTATCCGGACCATGTGACCCGGCTTTTATATGAGAGTCCTGGGGCATTTCCAAACAAATTAATGATTGGCCGAAACTCGCACACAAACCACCTGCCACTCAAATCCCAAATGAACAAACAGGCCTGCTGTAATGGTACAAGCCTGCCTAGATTTACCTGACATTGTAAACTAGCAAAAAGGCCACCTACATAAAAGTAAAGGAAAGCAATGCAACCCATGTAATGTAATGTTATCTAGTGTAAATCCTACAAATATTCTCCACTGCTCAGTGGTTCTCTTTAGAGTGTGTCTGATTTATATATATAAATCAGACATACTCTAAAGAGAGCCATACAAATATATACATACAACTATGTATATACATATATATACAACCATACAAGTATATATTTGTACGGTGCTCGGGCTTGCCAAAAACTACCATAAATTGTGCCTTACTTCAAATCAAAAAAAAAAAAAAAAAATAGTGTTCTAGTGCATTCAAACCTTATATCACCTTATTCACATAATTAATAACAAATGAATAAATGGATATTCAGAACACCCAAATATAAAGTACTAGTGCTTACAACAAAAATAAATGTGCAATATTAAATATAGAAACACAAAAGTTCCAATTCATATATCTTTGTGATAAAATCTCTTGTGCTCAAATTAAAGTGCTTGGTATCAATTTGGCTTTAAATCTTCAACTCGTGTCTCACACAATCCACAAAGAAAAAAGTGCTCAGTGCTGTCCCTTTAAGCTTTTAAACATGCTCCACACCGTGCATCCCCTTTCAACCACACTCACCAGAGCTGGCTGACTTCTTATTCTCATAAGCAGGTCACAAATGCTTTTGGAACAATGACCTTCCACTCTACGGTGACAAGGTTTGCTCCTTTAGGATGCCTCTATGTATGGTAGTTTGCCACGTGCATGCATGTAAGAGAAATAGAGGAGAGACCCAAGACAGTCTCTAATAGTGTAATTCCATTTTATTAAAATATTAGGGCCACTCCTGATGACATCAGAGTGATGAAATGTATTGGGTGGGGCTTATTGCTCCACTTCTGCTATCATAGTGTCCGGTCTGTGGAAGGCACATGAGTATTGAGGAAGTAACACAACGTGATGCATAATTATCCTGTATGTATATTTTTAATCGACTTTAACAAAACAGAATGACACTATTACACTGAGGATGCTCAAGTGTCATCGTTCAACATAACTATGTAACTATGTTCAAAACACCCTCTTAATTAGTGATCACTACCTTATCTCTGAATCAAATCTCACACATGCAAACATTACCAGCTATAGTTTCCCTGTTGTGCTTTTATTTATTTTATTTATTCCAGATACTTATACATAGGTGGTATCAAAATGTTTCAATACTAGTTTTGTAACATGCCAACAGATGACAGCACAAGGCTGCACGCACAGTCACAGGGAGCACTGACTTTTATAAGTCAGTGTTCCAAAAGACATCGTCCTGTTTACATCAGGAGCTGTGCAACTGGTGCTACTCTGACCATGTACATTACCACATCTGTTAAACTGAGCAAATCTGCCACAGAAACATGACATGATTCAGCAAATTTACAGCATTCGAGGTGTTTTGAGTGGCACGCGTGCTTCAAGAGCGGAAAAACATCACTGGAAGACGACGAGAGATCAAGACCTTAAACGAGCTCCATCCCCAAAAATGTCAAAACCATTTGGCAACTTGTGTATAATGCCCGTTGGAGAACAACTGTGCCTGCAACTCAAAACACCTCGAAAGACTCATTGCAGCATCGCTGTAAACTTGCCGAATCATGTCAAATGCCTCTGTGGCAGATTTGCCCAGTTTCACGCAGAACTTCACGTATGCTCTTTGTTCTAACATGTTCTCCATGATGAAATAGCAGACGTGGTAAAGCAGGTGGTCAGAATACCACCAGTTGCATAGCTCCCGATGTACACATGACTAGGTCTTTAGGTACACTGACTTTTGAAAGTCAGTGCTCCCTGTGACTTTGCATGCAGCCTTGGGCTGCCATCTGTTGGCGTGTTACAAAACCAGTCTCAAAACTTTTTGATACCACCTTGTATAGCACTGAATTTACACAGGGGTTGGACAAAAATATGAAAACACGACATGATTTGCAAGTGTAAAAGTGATGAGATGTTTCGAGTTGAAAGCGGAAGTGACGTAACATTTTTTTGCTTCCGCTGTGTGATGAGACACCTAGCTAAAAGGTAGGAAGCCTCAGTTTCATCAATTACTGCATACAATGCATGCAATGCCTTCAAAGAGGGCAAATTGTTGGTGCCCGCTTAGCAAGTGCTTCTGTGACTGAAGTTTCCAATTTTTTTGCAGTGTTGCCAGGTACAGTATCAAAAGTTATGACAGCATATACAGTTTCCTGGGAAACTGTCATCTGATAAGCATAAGTGCAGTCGACATGGTCAACTGGCTGAAAGAGACAAAAAGACATTGCACAAAGCTGTGACCCAGATTTTTGCATGAAGATTGGTATCAGATTCCATTATCCACCAACCAAGACTTATATTTGTCAATTTCCAGGGGAATTCAGGTCCTGTCTATGGCCCAAAACCATATTAGGTAACGATTTTGTTCTTTTAACATACTTGTTTCCATAATTTTGTCCAACTCCTGTATACTGTACATTCCCTGCGCTCAAGTAGCTTACAATCTAAGGCTGCCCACACATTATACAATTTTCTTGTACAATTTTCCTTTAGATTTACCAAAACCATATAATATCAGGTCAAACCTAAACACTTTAAATTTTATGCAATCAGGCAGACGCTTGCGCTACATAGTTGAAGGTAAATCTGAAGGAAATTGAATAAGAAAATTGAATAATGTATGTCCAGCTTTACTCACATTCATACATACTAAGACCAATTTAGACAGGAGCCAATAACTTACCAGCATGTCTTTGGGGTGTGAGTGGTAAGTACTCTGGGAAAACCCACGCAGGCACAGGAAGAACATGCAAACTCCAGGCAAGAAGTGCCATGCTTGGGATTCAAACAGACAACTTTAGTGCTGCTAGGTGGAAGTGATAACCACTTAGCCACCAACTGTGCTGCCCACTTTGTAAACAAACACATAATGCCAGTAAAAAGCATGTTGGCACGTGATGTGTTGTCTGTATTGTGATCAAAAGTAATCTCTAGACTCTTGACAAAGGGCCAAAAGTTGCCTTTTAGATGGTAGCATTTATTAAACTAACAATTTTGGGGGGCGCACTGATTTTTATTTTTCATTTTATGTACCCATCGTCTAGAACAGAGCAAAATGTGCCCTTAGATACACGTTAAGCTTTTAGCTGTCACAGTAAAATGGGTATTTTAGAATAATTAAAAAAAAACATATAAAATATGTTTGTACTGAAAATTTATTTATTATTACATTTACTATTGCAGTATGTATTATTAGAAACATTATTACTCCAATGACCAACTTTGAGTAAATAAAATTGAGTACATCTAATGGAGAAATTTTTTTTTGACACAAGGATTGGCTTAAGCACTCAAAGGGAAAGAAGTTGCAGGCATATTAGGTATGTTGGCAGTTGAGTGCTTTGGGAGGTCAGGATTTTGTTTCTTGGGAAAGTGGAAAAAGCCATCTGGAGTATGTTCTTACTCCATACTGGGGTGTATTGGGAATATAGGATTCAATATTAAAAAAAAAAAAAAAGTCAATGGGTTTGTTTACAAAAGGTAAATAGACTGTTCCATTTGCAAGGGAATTTTCCCCAGAGGTTATTGAGTATGGTGAAATTTCACTTTGCAAAGAATACTCAATCATGTGCCAGGGAAAACACAAGAAGGTTATTTTTGCTTGCACGTGATTGGATGATGGAAGTCAGCAAAGCTTCACTTCATTCACGAAGCTCTGGGGAAAATTCCCTTGAAAAATGAAATCTGTTTGCAAGAGAATTTTCTCCAGAGCTTACAGATCGTGCAGGGCGGTGTACTATCACACCTTGGATCATTTGTTAATGCTCACCTTTTTGTGATAACGCAGTACTATTCCCAAACATCCCCTCACTGGCATTCGATGGTGCTGTCTCTCGAGCATTTATTATTTCAGCATTTCCTGAAAGAAAAAAAAAAAAAAAAAAAAAAAAAAAATCTACCATCTTCAGTGGTCATATAATTTAAGATATAAAAGCATTCTAGGCAGGTCTTTTTTGAATGGTTATACAGAAAACTATACAAAATAGCCCAGTGATCTCTATCAATGTGTATTTTTCAGTTATCTATACAGTTGGGATTATCAGTGTTGTTCCCCAAGGGCTCTTTCCCCCTGGCTTGCAGTTGCAGTGCAGTTCCGCAATGTAAAATAGCCCTTCAGATATTAGAAATAAAAAGTAACAAAAAAACAAAAACAAAAAACAGGCATCTGGAAGAGGCAGTAGAAGCTCCGTAACACCTGCCAGCCGCTGCTATACTGCCCTCTGAAAAGCCACCCAAAGCAGATCATTTTCAGAGGGCTGTAAGCTTCCAATGTAAACATAATGATACAGGTCAAATAAAGAAGAGGCGTTTATCTGCTGGTAAACGCTGTCTCTTATTTTTCTAAAACAATAAGAAGAAATACATAAAAAAAAATATAAAATTTTACTTTCCCTGTCAGCTCATCACTGTTACTACCTTTTATTTCGCTTGCCTTTCCATTTAGATTGTAAGCTCTCACGAGCAAAGCCCTGGGGTACAGGTTCCTTCTTGATGGCTTGTATGGGATGAGCGGACGGTTGACGAGTCCGAGTCAGAGACTGCCATGGTCCCATCGAATCCATCTGTCTCCACATCCGAAAAGCTGACATTTTTTTTAGGCCACTAGAGGGGGTCATAGGTCCATCCCATGAGCGCCGACATCTCCATATATAAAAGAGTTTTTATTGTACACTGAGTTAGTGGTGCACCCAGGGCCATCTTAATGAGCAGGCACCTCTGGGAACTGCCCAGGGGCCCCAGCTGCATGGGGGGCCCCTGCACTTCACCTGTCCCCTTGTAAATATGTACTGCAGTGCTCTGCTTTGCCATGTAGATCGGGTCAGGAGTGTCAGAGGTGCGGGGGAGGCTGCCTACTACACTCCCCTGCCATTTATTCAAGTTAGACTGTCCCAGACCCTCGGGACAGTCTAGTCCCGACTATCTCCCGAGGCAGCAGAAGTTGGTGGGTTGAGCCAAGGGTGTGGCTGCCTCCTCCACTCCTCCCAAAGACTCAAGTTCACTCAGGACCAGGAGAGACCACAGCAGCCCCGGTAGACTTTGCATCCAGGAATCCTGTAAATGACTGAGCACATGTCACTGCATACTGCACTAACCTTCCAATATTTCACCCTATACTATCCAAACCTACCGCTATACCTCCCTCTCTACCCACATCTGCCATCATACCTCCCTATACCCACATCTGCCACCATACCTCCCTATCTACCCACATTGGACAGGTGATGAGCAGTGCCTGGTTTTCTCCACACATACCGCTTAGAATTAAGGCCAAAAAGTTCTATCTTGGTCTCATCAGACCAGAGAATCTTATTTCTCACTATTTTGGAGTTGTTCAGATGTTTTTTTTAGCAAACTCCATGCGGGCTTTCATGTGTCTTGCACTGAGGAGAGGCTTCTGTCGTGCCACTCTGCCATAAAGCCCCGACTGGTGGAGGGCTGCAGTGATGGTTGACTTTCTCCCATCTCCCGACTGCATCTCTGGAGCTCAGCCACACTTAGCTTATATAGACAGGTGTGTGGCTTTCCTAAGCAAGTCCAATCAGTATAATCAAAGACAGCTGGACTCAAATGAAGGTGTAGAACCATCTCAAGGATGATCAGAAGAAACTGACAGCACTTAAGTTAAATATATGAGTGTCACAGCAAAGGGTCTGAATACTTAGGACCATGTGAGATTTCAGTTTTTCTTTTTTAATAAATCTGCAAAAATGTCAACAATTCTGTGTTTTTCTGTCAATATGGGGTGCTGTGTGTACATTAATGAGGAAAAAAAAATGAACTTAAATGATTTTAGTAAATGGCTGCAATATAACAGAGTGAAAAACGTAAGGGGGTCTGAATACTTTCTGTCCCCACTGTACAGACTACTTACAAATTCAGAGGTAAAAAGTGCTTAAAACAATCCAGAGAGCTCGTCGAATCACTTACTGGTTTAGAAAAGCGTGATGACATTACAAGCAATAGCTCCGCCCTCCGTGTTTCATCACATCTGATGCCATAGAGGGGTGTGGTAGTGTTAGATGCACTAGCATATTTAGGTACATTAACTGAAGCCAAACTTCAGCTAACACTTTTTAAGCAGTTAGAGCAAACAGTTCATTTTTTTCTTTTGATATAAAGATTTTACATAAATATATAAAAGCTGATTATTGTAAACACCTCTTTCTGTATTAAAGAATATGCTACCCCAACAAATCATATTCCTGAATTGTGCCTCTATATGCATATGTGCCTGTTGTACCATGTACATGTGGTAAAAAGTGTCCTGTTCTCTTTGTATTGTCTCCTTTGTGTGAAATACCTGATGATCCTGCCAGTCCCCCAGCTTTCCCATTTCAAAATTAACATGCCAAGCATGAGAGCACATCCTTTCCAGTGTGGTTGGTTTTCTGGCTGTTTTCTGAGAGCACAGTCTGCCTGTCCCGCAATGGCCAAGACTTCACTGGGAAGGTCAGTTTACTGTTTCCCCACCCCTAGTTCTCTAAGTTCTTATGTGGCTGAGAAGGGGGATTATGTGATCACCAATAAAAAAAAAGAGACAAGAAGTAATTTTATACACACACACACACACACACACACACAGTATCTCACAAAAGTAAGTACACCCCTCACATTTTTGTAAATATTTTATTATATCTTTTCATGGGACAATGCTGAAGAAATTACATTTTGCTACAATGTAAAGCAGTGAGTGTACAGCTTGTATAACAGTGTAAATTTGCTTTCCACTCAAAATAACTCACACAGCCACTAATGTCTAAACTGCCGGCAACAAAAGTGAGTACACCCCCAAGTGAAAATGTCCAAATTGGGCCCAAAGTGTCAATATTTTGTGTGGCAACCATTATTTTGCAGCACTGCCTTAACTTTCTTGGGCATGGAGTGCTCAAGAGCTTCACAGGTTGCCACTGGAGTCCTCTTCCACTCCTCCATGATGACATCATGGAGCTGGTGGATGTTAGAGACCTTGCGGTCCTCCACCTTCCATTTGAGGATGCCCCACAGATGCTTAATAGGGTTTAGGTCTGGAGACATGCTTGGCCAGTCCATCACCTTTATCCTCAGCTTCTTTAGCAAGGCAGTGGTTGTCTTGGAGGTGTGTTTGGGGTTGTTATGTTGGAATACTGCCCTGTGGCCCAGTCTCCAAAGGGAGGGGGATCATGCTCAGCTTCAGTATGTCACAGTACATGTAGGCATTCATGGTTCCCTCAATGAACTGTAGCTCCCCAGTGCCGACAGCAATCATGCAGCCCCAGGCCATGACACTCACACAATTGTCTTTGTACTCCTCACCTGTCTGCCGCAACCCACGCTTGACACCATCTGAACCAAATAAGTTTATTTTGGTCTCATCAGACCACAGGACATGGTTCCAGTAATCCATGTCTTTAGTCTGCTTGTCTTCAGCAAACTGTTGGCGGACTTTCTTGTTCATCATTTTTAGAAGAGGCTTCCTTCTGGGACGACAGTCATGCAGACCAATTTGATGCAGTGTGCGGCGTATGGTCTGAGCACTGACAGACTGACCCCCCACCTCTTCAACCTCAGCAGCAATGCTGGCAGCACTCATACCTCTAGTTCCCAAAGACAACCTCTGTATATGACGCTGAGCACGTGCACTCAACTGCTTTGGTCGACCATGGCGAGGCCTGTTCTGAGTGAAACCTATCCTGTTAAACCACTGTATGATCTTGGCCACCGTGCTGCAGCTCAGTTTAAGGATCTTGGCAATCTTCTTATAGCCTAGGCCAGGGATATGCAATTAGCGGACCTCCAGCTGTTGCAGAACTACAAGTCCCATGAGGCATAGCAAGACTCTGACAGCCACAAGCATGACACCCAGAGACAGAGGCATGATGGGACTTGTAGTTTTGCAACAGCTGGAGGTCCGCTAATTGCATATCCCTGGCCTAGGCCATCTTATTGCAGAGCAACAATTTTTTTTTCAGATCCTCAGAGAGTTCTTTGCCATGAGGTGCCATGTTGAACTTCCAGTGACCAGTATGAGAGAGTGAGAGCGATAACACCAAAATTAACACACTTGCTCCCCCCATTCACACCTGAGACCTTGTAACACTAATGAGTCACATGACACCAGGGAGGGAAAATAGCTAATTGGGCCCAATTTGGACATTTTCACTTAAGGGTGTACTCACTTTTGTTGCCAGTGGTTTAGACATTAATGGCTGTGTGTTGAGTTATTTTGAGGGGACAGCAAATTTACACTGTTATACAAGCTGTACACTCACTACTTTACATTGTAGCAAAGTGTCATTTCTTCAGTGTTGTCACATGAAAAGATATAATAAAATATTTACAAAAATGTGAGGGGTGTACTCACTTTTGTGAGATACTACTAAATATAATAAATTATATATATATATATATATATATATATATATATATATATATATATATATATATATATATATATATATATATATATATATATATATATATATATATATATATATAGTGCTGGTAGATTTATGATCTACCATCTGATAGGTGAATTGCTCGTTATAGGAAGTTAGATTTGCCTCTGTTCCAGCTTGGCTGACGTTGAGTGCTCCTCTGTCCCAGAGACAACTCGGTGGAGGTGGTCCTCCGAGTTGCATTCTGGGAGAGGGTATTTACGGGACAGACGCCATCTTTAGGGGTTCGTTTTCAGCCACCTGCTGGCCCTCTTGGCCGACAGGTATGTGTTAGAGTACCATCTCGTGGTCCTCCGTTCCGGAGGCCCACGTCGCTGCGGCGCGTGGGTGGGCCCAGAAGCCTGTCTGGGG
The DNA here is from genome assembly GCF_042186555.1 of Aquarana catesbeiana. Taxonomy (NCBI): domain Eukaryota; kingdom Metazoa; phylum Chordata; class Amphibia; order Anura; family Ranidae; genus Aquarana; species Aquarana catesbeiana. Next base: position 286,324,887 of record NC_133324.1, read on the forward strand.
CCTACCACAGCAGCCGAGGAATGGTCCTGAGCTGTCTATCCAGAGTGAAGAAGCTGGACAACCGAGAAGATCCCAGGGGAGGACCCGTCATGGAAGGATCATGCAGACTGCTGGTCTGGAGAGGGGCCTGGTGACTCGGTTGGAGGACGTATCCTGAAGTAGTCTTATTACATGGTACTGCCGGGTTGGCTTAGAGGTCCAAGTACTGTGTCTGACATTCATCATGAACCAATATATCCTGTGGCAGAGGATCGTATGGGTTTATTTCAAGTAAGTCTGTGGCAGAGACTTTTGTGCACTTTTCGTGCTATGTACTGGCTGCTAGGCTAGTGAGAGAGGCCTATCCAGGCGAGCAAAGATCGTGTCCCACAAAAAGGGAATTGCATTCAATTACAGTATTCAACTTTAAAGGATGTTCTAAAGAAACCTAAAGAAAGGTATTTGAGCTTCCCTGCAGTTTTCCTCCTGCCTCTTTCCTACTACTTCCTTCGTTACTTGGTTCAATAAAGCATTGAAAACGTACTCAAGTGTTGGTGCTTATATCGTCCAGAGGTAAACTCAACGGAACCCTAGACCCGCTGCCGGTGAAACAGAGGTATCAAGAGTGAAGGTAAAAGCCCGCTTAAACCAGCAGCTCCACCGAGAGTTAGTGCTACATAATTATATTATATATACACACACACACACACACACACACACACACATACATATATATACACACACACACACACACACACACACACACACATATACAGTACTGTTTTAGCAAAAGTTTTAGGCAGGTGTGGAAAATGCTGTAAATTAAGAATGCTTTCAGAAATAGAAGTGTTGATAGTTTTTTTTTTATCAATCAACAAAATGGAAAGTAAATGTACAGAAGAGAATCTACATCAAATCAATATTTGGTGTGACCACCCTTTGCCTTCAAAACAGCATCAATACTTCTAGTTGCACGCAGTGCTTGCACACACACTTTAAAGCCTCGTTCACACGCACGATCATATTTTCAGATGACCGTTCGTCCATTTTTCGTTGCATACTAGTCTCATGTCGAAAGTGAAGAGGTTACTCATCATACGAAAATTTGCAGAATTCAAACTTCAAAATTGACGTAATGTGTTGACTAGTTTTGTATGTATTCTTTTGTTTCTGAGCATGCGTAGTCTTGCTCTTACGATTTTTTTCATACGAACCCCATGCTGTTTAAATGAAAATCAGACGTTGTGTTCACATCCGACAAAAATTTTATAGTCTGCACATCCAGCTTTTGTCGTACGAAAAATCGGAATTGGCTGTCGAAAGCTCCATACTAACGATTCGAAAATCGGCAGATTGTTCGTCCTACGAAATTTTACTTCCGATTTTCGTATCGTGAGTACGGGACTTAAAGAACTCGGCAGGTTGAGATCAGATCTCTGTGGGAGCCAAACTATCACTTCCAGGACTGTTTGTTCTTCTTTACACTTTTGCGATATAATAAAAGTGTTGTGTTTAATACAGCTTGAACTCTGTTTCTTATTGTAGTGAGGAGCACCCATAGGCGTGCGCAGGGGGTGTGCCGGGTGTGCCTGGGCACACCCTAATCTACCGATGCCACGCAGATTCCCCTGCTGATATTTCACAAAGCCCCCCAATGCAGCTCCTAAAAAAATTGTAAGTAGTAATGAAAAAATAATAAATAAAAAAACTACTGACACCAACTTCTGACCTACTAAAAAGTACACTACTCTACTGATGCCATCCACTACCCTACTAACACCATCCATGTTTTAATACATTTTGGGGTACACACCCTAATGCTATAGGCTGCGCACACCTATGGAAGCACCAATAATTACCCAACCTAATTTGGTTTTAGGGTACAAGGATCAGTACCATGATTACCTTTGTGCTGCTCTTGTACTTTGTGGACGCTTGGGATGTATCTTCCCCCAGCAGAAGCTCGATTTTGGTGTTATCTTCCTATAGTGATATGTAGACTTGTCTAGAACCTTAAAGTCATACAAGTAACATGCTTCTTCCATAGCAGGGATTGCCTTTCTGTCATTAAGTATTTAATTGCATTCGATGAGTGAGATGTAGGAAGATTAATTCCTTCGGTCCCTTTTATTTTGGAGATAGTAAATTCCCCAGCAGGGACAATTCTTGTGATTTCTATTGTGCCAGCACATCGGTGTAGGACAGTACTTCTCCCCTTACTTTTGTGGCAGAATCTCTGACCTCTTCCAGTCTAATCAGAACCTTCAAGGCCAAAGATAGCTGACATGCTTCAATATGTGATGGGTTGTGAGGCATAGTGGGTGCAAAGGTGGTAAAAGTAATTGGGTGCCAGACACTTCTTGGATGTAAAAGAGGTTTTATTTCTTTGGCAGTCCTTTTTATATTTTGCAAGGGAAAGAGAGTTAGGGCTGGGACACCGTTCAGCAGTTGCAATTTCAAATGGCAGACTCTGAGACTTCAACAGGAGGACAGCCGTACAGGGAAAGGCCCTAGCAAGGTGCCACTTCTGCATGTGCAGGATTGCTGTCTCCTACGGCAACAGTACTTAAACAGTTCCTAACTCAACGTAACAGTCCTCTCAGCAGTACTACAACTTCAACTTGTAGTTCTTTAGCCCCTTGAGCGTCTGGTCTCTCACTGGACCCTCTGATTCACTGACTCTGAATCCCATGAGATCCTCAAAGCTTTTGTGGTGGTATCTCCCTCAAGCGTCTCCCACGCTTGCCTGCTGGGTCCCTAGCTTGGCACTTCGGATACCTTCAAGCTTCACCCCTGCTGACCAGCTTGGTCCCTGGCTTGACACACAAGCCTGCTTTGCAAGCGTCACCTCCGCCTGTTGGGTCCCTGACTTGATCACCGCCTGAAGTTTCCCGATTCTCCACCGTGCCCGTTCGGTGAGAATACTGCTCCGGTACTTGCTTCAGCTACTCACTGTGGTCCCTGTTAAAGGTGGTTGGTCCCTTAGTGGTGACAGCTTCCCTTCTGCCTCAGACCACTACAGGTTCTCCGGCCGGCAGAACCATCACTTTTGGTTGGACTGTAAGCCACAGTCCCAACCCTGCGCTGCCCTCTTACTTCTGGATAGGCCCTCACACAGCCTGGCAGCCTGATGCCCCCGGGATAGGCCCAATCTCTGGCCTAGCAGCCCGAGGCAAACGACACACGTCCACCTACAGCAGTCTGGGTGGCACACAAGAAACCCATCACCTAACCTCACCCGAATATATAGGCTCTCCCAGCAGGCCAAGGGATTCAACAAAATTCCTGCCCATTGGCTGAGATACCCTATATACCCATAACCTGGCTTTGAGTTGTCCTTCTCAATCTAATACCTCCAAGTACCCGGCCACCCAGTGGTAGAAGAGGAAAGTACAACCAGGCCAAACTTAGGGAGAAGTCAATGGATCCCTAGTAATTAACTACAGTAGCTATTCCTGACATGGAATTTGGCGAGGAGCTCTCTGACCAAACCCCAGGGTGCTACACTTTGAACATGTCAAAGAAACAAATGACTTCTTTGGTCATCTAAAACTACAGATTTTCCTAGTTGTCCCTGAGGAAACACCTTCACGAGACAAACTTTAGCATTGGTTTTCTCTGCAAGTCCTTGGTGATGTAGCTCTCTATGTTTAGATATGATTGCTGGAGATGATTGCTCCCTGCCATAATCTGACTTGGGTGTAAGATCTTCAGTGGCAGCAGAGTCTTTCTTAAAAGGGACTGTAAGGCTGATACATGCCTGGCGCCAGGGTCAGGACAAGGCATGGGAGGAAGAGGCATCTGCCCTGAGTGCATCGCTTCCGTGTAGTTGCAGGGGGCGCATTTGAAGCTGGAGCAGCTCCCCTCTTCTTCTACAGTAGCCAAAAACAAATGCTGGGAAGTAGAGTAATTAAATCGCCTCACATTATAATAGAGTTCACTGCACATCGGGCTCAGCCCCATTTACTGCCAGGCCAACACCGATATCGTGATCTCCCGAGCTAGCTCTGCTATCTTCAGCTATCCCTGTGTTTTGTTAGAATAGGTGACCTGTCAGATTTTTTAATGGAAGTGACGTTCTGTCGCCATCATCTTGCTACACCCCGCACTCGTCCACAGTAAGGATACAGTGAGAAGGCGGTAAGCGGACATCTTGTTACACCCACCGGAGTTTTGCATTTCACACTTATTTTTAACAGTAAACTCAGTCTCAGCTTCTATAGTGAAACTCGGTATTTTGAAAACGTCAGACTGTTTTGATGTTGAATTTTCAATGCAGTTCAATACCCGCTTGCCGACCCGCTGCCGCAGTTGTACTGCGGCAACATGGCTCGGCTGCGCGAATCGCCGTTATGTTACGTTGTTTCCTTATGTGGCCACTAGGTGCGCATGCCTGCTGCTTGCCCCCGGAGCCGATGAGAGTGCCTGGTGGTCGTGATGACCACCGGGCTCCGTGATCGCTCGTGACGTGGCGAGAACCTGGTTCTCTGAGGGGAGAAGAGACAGATCGTGTGTTCATACAAAGTATGACCACCGATCTCTTTCCCTAGCAAGTCCCATCCCCCTTTCAGTTAGAACACACATGAGGGAACACAGCTAACCCCTTGATCCCCTTCTAGTGTTAACCCCTTCACTGCCAGTGACATTTTTACAGTAATCAATGCGTTTTTATAGCACTGATCGCTGTATAAATGCCAATGGTCCCAAAAATGTTTCAAAATTCTCCGATGTGTCTGCCATAAATGTCGCAGTCATGATAAAAATTGCAGATCGCCGCCATTACTAGCAAAAATAAAATAAAAGCAAAGGAGAAGGCCTTCAAAAAATACAAGGTTGAGGGATCATCCTCAGCATTCAGACTTTATAAAGAATGCAACAAGAAATGTAAGGGTGTAATTAGGATGGCTAAGATAGAACATGAAAGACACATATAGTGGAGGAGAGCAAAAAAAATCCCAAGAAATTCTTTAAGTATGTAAACAGTAAAAAAGGGAGGACAGACCATATTGGCCCCATAAATAATGAGGAAAGACATCTGGTTACAAAGGATGGGGAGATGGCGAAGGTATTGAATTTATTCTTCTCCTCAGTCTTCACGAGTGAATCGGGGGGCTTCAGTAACCAAAACTGCAGTGTTTATCCTCATGACACAACACAGGAAGCACCTCCATGGTTAACAGAGGACAGAATTAAAATTAGACTTGAGAAACTTAACATTAATAAATCACCGGGACCAGATGGCTTGCATCCGAGGGTACTTAGGGAACTCAGTCAAGTGATTGCCAGACCGTTGTTCCTAATTTTTACAGACAGTCTACTGACTGGAATGGTTCCAGCTGATTGGAGAAAAGCCAATGTAGCACCAATATTTAAAAAGGGCCCAAAATACATCCCTGGGAATTACAGACCAGTTAGCCTAACATCAATAGTATGTAAACTCTTGGAGGGGATGATAAGGGACTATATACAAGATTTTAGTAATAAGAACGGTATCATTAGCAGTAATCAGCATGGATTCATGAAGAATCGTTCTTGACAAACCAATCTATTAACCTTCTATGAGGAGGTGAGTTGCCATCTAGATAAAGGAAGGCCCGTAGACGTGGTGTATCTGGATTTTGCAAAAGCATTTGACACAGTTCCCCATAAATGGTTACTGTACAAAATAAGGTCCGTTGGCATGGACCATAGGGTGAGTACATGGATTGAAAACTGGCTACAAGGGCAAGTTCAGAGGGTGGTGATAAATGGGGAGTACTCGGAATGGTCAGGGGTGGGGTAGTGGGGTTCCCCAGGGTTCTGTGCTGGGACCAATCCTATTTAATTTGTTTATAAACGACCTGGAGGATGGGATAAACAGTTCAATCTCGGTATTTGCAGACGATACTAAGCTAAGCAGGGCAATAACTTCTCCGAAGGATGTGGAAACCTTGCAAAAAGACCTGAACAAATTAATGGGGTGGGCGACTACATGGCAAATGAGGTTCAATGTAGAAAAATGTAAAATAACGCATTTGGGTGGCAAAAATATGAATGCAATCTATACACTGGGGGGGAGAACCTCTGGGGGAATCTAGGATGGAAAAAGACCTGGGGGTCCTAGTAGACGATAGGCTCAGCAATGGCATGCAATGCCAAGCTGCTGCTAACAAAGCAAACAGAATATTGGCATGCATTAAAAGGGGGATCAACGCCAGAGATAAAACGATAATTCTCCCACTCTACAAGACTCTGGTCCTGCCGCACCTGGAGTATGCTGTCCAGTTTTGGGCACCAGTCCTCAGGAAGGATGTACTGGAAATGGAGTGAGTACAAAGAAGGGCAACACAGCTAATAAAGGGTCTGGAGGATCTTAGTTATGAGGAAAGGTTGCGAGCACTGAACTTATTCTCTCTGGAGAAGAGACGCTTGAGAGGGGATATGATTTCAATTTACAAACACTGTACTGGTGACCCCACAATAGGGATAAAACTTTTTCGCAGAAGAGAGTTTAATAAGACTCGTGGCCACTCATTAAAATTAGAAAAAAAGAGGTTTAACCTTAAACTACGTAGAGGGTTCTTTACTGTAAGAGCGGCAAGGATGTGGAATTCCCTTGCACAGGCGGTGGTCTCAGCGGGGAGCATTGATAGCTTCAAGAAACTATTAGATAATCACCTGAATGACCGCAACATACAGGGATATACAATGTAATACTGACACATAATCACACACATAGGTTGGACTTGATGGACTTGTGTCTTTTTTCAACCTCAAGTTCTATGTAACTATGTAAAAATACTATATATGTATCCCCTATTTTGTAGACGCTATAACTTTTGTGCAAACCAATCAATATACACTTATTGCGATTTTTATTACTAAAAATATGTAGAAGAATACATATCGGCCTAAACTGAGAAAAAATTTCCTTTAAAAAAAAAAAAAAAAAAAAGGGGATATTTATTATAGCAAAAAGTACAAAATATTGTGTTTTTTTCAAAATTGTCACTTTTTTGTTTATAGCGCAAAAAATAAAAATGCAGATATGATCAAATACCACCTAAAAAAAAAGCATGTCGATTTTGTTTGGGTACAACGTTGCACGACCGCACAATTGCCAGTTAAAGCGATGCAGTGCCGAATCACAAAAAATGGCCTGGTCATTCAGCAGCCAAATCTTCCGGGGCTGAAGCAGATACAACACAAAAAAGTACATGAAAGTTGAGCAGAATACGGACACCAGTTCGGGTGACAACAGTTTAAGAGGTCATTTCCCCTCATTTTGACAGGGGTTAATGAGTTACCCCGTTTTAAGAAAAAAAAAAAGAATTTTGGCACTACATACAGTTTAAGCCTTTTTAAAAGTTACTTTCATTTCTGTTTACATAGCTAGATTTCCGCATTTCTTTGAGCTCTAGAACAAATGCTTTGTTTGAGCAGGATTGATTATTCAGCTTTTATTTATGTGTGCTGTTTCCATGATGATAGGAGGTTCTCACAGTTTACACTGAAAGGGGCTGCTAGTAGACTATGAAGATGAATGCTTTCTGGCAAAGATTAGTATTAACTTTATAAACTATAGTTTACAATATTTCAAATCAGAAGAGCAGCCACCCTTTCTGTTCATAGAAGTGCATTCCTAAACACTGATCTTAACAGCCAATTGCTTTTTTTTCCCCCCCATGCAGCTTCCTGCCATCAGGATTGCCATTGGAAACCAGTAGCTTCCAGCAAGCCATTACGTCTTCAGGCATGACCAGTTCTGCATTTATAGACAATGCACTAGCTTCTGACATCATTGCACACTGAATTATAATCTATTCCTCTATCAATCACTATTATTATCATTTACATTTATCTATGTATTTTTTTTTTTTTTTACTTGAATGTTTATTTATAGCATTTGTCAAATAACAAGTCAGTTATGAAAAAAAAAATCACATACAAGTGAAAGACAATAGGATAACAGGAAGACAAACCTTCCAACAGCATAGGAGTTAAAGCAGTATTAATCCCAAAAGCAAACATTTATTATACTGCAGCTTACCAGTTCTTAGATGTGGTGGCTGCATTTACCACCGATAGGGTGCTTTACACTGATCCGCTTTTATTTATTTATGCATAACCTTTATCCCAAACAGAAAATAAACTGTTGCTGTAGCTGCTTATAAAGTGTGAGCTGGACTTCAACGTGTTAGTGTATCTACAGTGCCTTGAAAAAGTATTCATATCCTTTAAAATTTTCCACATTTTACAACCAAAAACATAAATGTATTTTATTGGGATTTTATGTGATAGGCCAACACAAAGTGGCACACAATTGTGAAGTGGAAGGAAAATGAGAAATGGTTTTCAATTTCTTTTACAATTAAATATCTGAAAAATGTGGCGTGCATTTTTATTCAGCCCCCTTTACTCCGATACCCCCAACTAAAATCTAGTGGAACCAATTGCCTTTAGAAGTCACCTAATTAGTAAACAGAGTCCACCTGTGTGCAATTTAATCTCAGTATAAATAAAGCTGTTCTGTGAAGCCCTCAGAGGTTTGTTAGAGAACCTTCATTAACAGACAGCATCATGAAGGTCAAGGAAAACACCAGACAGGTCAAGTTGTGGAGAAGTTTAAAGCAGGATTAGGTTATTAAAAAATATCCAAATGCTTTGAACATCTCACAGAGCACTGTTGAACCCATCATTCAAAAATGAAAGGAGTATGGCACAACTGCAAACCTTTTTTTTTTTTTTTTTTTTTTTTTTTTTTTTTGCCACATCAGCGAGAGGGTGTATCATGGGAGTCACTTTTTTTTTTTTTTTCAAGTTGACGCTCAAGAAAAAAATACCTCCCTTTTCCATCACATCATTATGGCTTTAAAGTATTGCATTGATTGGGGGATTACTCAACATACCTGATCCATATTTACAACCCTCCCCCCACTATCCCACTATACCAACATACGCCATTAATTCCATACCAACCCCTCTCCCCCATCCCTTACCTCCCTCCCTAACCCCCCCCCCCCCGAGACCGTACTCCCTCATGCCTCCTGTTTTTTTTTTTTTTTTTTTTTTTTTATATATTATTATGTACTATTATGTTCTTTAGGGCGCCCTCACGACAACCATATCTCAGCTGCTTTGAGAGAAATTCTGAATTTTTCCCAATCTCCCCACTTGGACCTAAACGCCTCCATTTTCGTCCCCTCACTGAACCTTAGATATTCCATATCCTGTGTCTCGTTTATTTTATTGAACCATTCCCTCATGGTTGGCCTTTCTTTTCTGTTCCAGCTAATGGGGATTAGGCTCTTAGCTGCATCAATAAGGTGAGGGAGGAGTGATCTGAGGTAGGCCTTAGTGTGCATCTCGCTCAGGTGGAACAGAAGGACCCTGGGGTCCCTTGGCAAATCATGTTTAGTAATCTCTTTAATGTATTTTCTAATCTCATCCCAGAAAGTCGCTATCTCCGGACACGACCACCACACATGGGCCATCGTCCCAATTTCGCCACATCCCCTCCAGCATAGCCGAGACCTATCCTTATCAATCCTATGCATCTTATCCGGGGTCATATACATTCTGGTTAAACACTTGTAATTTAACTCTAGGACTTTATAGTTAACTGACGTGGTCAAAAGACGCTTTACTAACAGATCCACTTCTGTCTCTGCAAATATTAAACCTAGCTCCTTCTCCCATTTACTTATACAGGGCAGAATATCTATTCTCTTCAACTCGACCAATATCTTATATATTCTAGAGAAACCGCTTTTTTTGTTCCGTTCTACGCATATTTTCTCCAATGGGAGTAGACTATTCATTGTTCTAATGGGTTGCGGTAAGGATGCTATGAAGTGTTTTAACTGAGCGTAACGCCATGGGCTAATGATCATCCTGTCTCCTCTTTTCTTGAGCTCCTGCATTGAACAGATTTTCCCCCGGTCCATTACATCTCTTAACTGCAAGTTCTCGTCTAGTAGCCATTTCCCAAACCATTCTTCCTTTCCCGGTGGGAAGTAATCTACTTCCTTCAGTGACATTAGTGGTGAGTTGTATTGCCAATGTTCCCTTTTATGGACCCTATCCCATACTCCAAGTGCATGTCTAGTGATTTCGTGCATTTTTGTGTCTTGTTTTCTTAATTTTGGTGCGTACCATATTATTTTGTGAAGTTTTATCTTACTAGTACTGTTTTCAATTTCTACCCATTGTTTATCTTTGTTTTTAAACCAATCTATTACCCTCCCCAGTGCAATAGCTTCATAATATTTACTGATATCAGGTGCTCCCCATCCCCCTTTGTTTTTGGTGTTTATTAATTGGTCGTATTTTATCCGTGGGGTTTTCCCTTTCCATATAAATTTTAGAATCATTGAGTGCATCCTCTTAAGGTAACTAGACGGAAGAGCCACTGGGAGCATTTGCAATGTGTATGTAATTTTTGGTAATATAACCATTTTAAGTGCACTAATTCTACCCGACCACGACAGTTGCCCCTGTTGTAATCTCTTTAGTCCTACTTTAACCTCATTTAAAAGCGGGATATAGTTGACCTGGAATAGCTCTTCTACTGATGGTGTAATTTTGATTCCTAGATATTTTAAGGCTTCCCTCTCCCACCTAAAGGGATAATATTTTTGATAAGCGGAGTCACTTGTCTTTTTTGGGTTGATGTCTAGAACTTCTGATTTGGCGGTGTTTACTTTAAAATTGGACAGTTTCCCATACTCTTCTAATGTAGCTAGGACGTTCGGGAGGGAAATTCTTGGATTGGTTATATAAAGAAGGATATCGTCCGCAAAAGCAGCGAGCTTATACTCGATTCCCCCTATGTTGACCCCGCCAATATCCGGGTCCTGTCTAATCCTGACAAGGAGGGGCTCCAGAACCATCAGGAAGAGCATTGGGGAGATTGGACACCCCTGTCTTGTGCCATTGTACATACTGAAAGGCTCGGATAAGATCCCGTTTATTTTTACTCTCGCCGATGGTTTTGAATAAAGCGCCTTTATCCAGCTACAGATCCTCTCCCCATAACCTACTTGTTTGAGAGTTTCTATCATGAAGTCCCAGTCTACTCTATCAAATGCTTTTTCAGCATCTATAGATAGCAGTAGACCTGGGACTCCACTCTCTTTAATTTCCTGGGTTATCAGTAGCGTCTTGATACTATTGTCCCTTCCTTGCCTACCTGGTATGAACCCCACCTGATCAGGATGGATAATGTTTTTAATTATTTGTTTCACTCTACCCGCGATAATTTTTGCAAAGATTTTTGTGTCATTGTTTAGGAGGGATATAGGCCTAAAGCTAGAGCATAGTGTGTTGTCCTTACCCTCCTTGTGGATGAGCACTATAATGGCTGCCAATGCATCTCTACTCATCTCCCCTCTCTTTCCTATCTCATTTAAATAGGTACATAATTTTGGTACTAACTGCTCTTGATATTTCTTATAATATAATACCGTCAGCCCGTCCGGGCCAGGGCTCTTTCCTGTCTGGGTCTCCTTAATAGCTTTCCTTACCTCAACCTCTGTAATGGGGGCATCTAGCACGAGACTCTCATCTTTTGTTATCTTAGTCATCCCCGTATCTTTTAGGTAGTTAATTATTTTTTCTCGCTTTTGCTCTCTTATTATATCGTTATCCTTTATATTTATTGAGTAGAGCTCCCCATAGAATTCCTGGAAGGTTTGTGCTATATCCTTATCCTTATGTTTATATTCTCCTGCTTTCGTCTTTATCTTATCGATATAGTTTTTGTTTTTCTTTTTACACAATGCCCTAGCCAGCACCCGGCCTGGTTTATTCCCAGATACATATATCTCTCTTTTTTGACTAAATTGAATTTCTTACGATTTTCTGCCTCTATCTGTTGTCTCAAGGCCTCCCTGGCCCCATGTAGTTTTCCCAAGGTCCCTCCATCCCCTGCATCTTTATGCTGCCTTTCTAGTTTTTTGACTTCTTCCTGGAGAGTGCTCAAGATTTTTTTCTGCCTTCTTTCTTTCTCCACCCCCGCCTTTATTATTATCCCCCTAATATATGCCTTGTGGGCCTCCCATACCATTGCTTCTGATACTTCTTCGGAGGAATTGATTCTAAAATAGAATTCCAGTTCATCATTTATTAATTTGTCTATTTCCTTATCATGGAGGAGATCTTCATTTAGTCTCCAGTTATGAAACGGGGGAGATTGCTTGTTTTGCTTAATCCGTAATATCACCGGGGCGTGGTCCGAAAATGTTATGGAGCCAATATTTGTACTTTCGACCTCCTCTAAATATCTGTGGTCTGTGAGAAAATAGTCAAGTCTTGAGTACGTCGCGTGCACGGGGGAATAGTATGTATAATCCAATATTGTTTGATGTTGCATCCTCCAAACATCAACTAGTTGAAGCTGATGTAGTTTTTTTTTGAGCTTGTTCAACCAAACCCCTCCAGTCCCCCGTGCACGTGACGCACTATCCCTGCCCGGTTCAAGGCATAAGTTCAGATCACCTGCTAGAACCGTCCTCCCTCTCCTGAAACCCTCTAGCTTCAGTAAGGCTCCGATTAGATATTTACTTGGGTTGTTATTTGGGCAATAAATATTAGCTAGTGTATATAACTCGCCATTAAGTTTTCCCCTCAAAATTAGTAATCGGCCTTCAGGGTCTGACAATCTCTCCTCAATCTGGAAGCGGGTTTCCCTAGCAAAGCCGATCGCTACCCCTTTTGCACCCCTTATCGGGGAATCGCTATAGAACCACAACGGGTAGTCCCTTGATAGAATCCTCTGATTTTTCCCCAGGTATAGGTGAGTCTCCTGGAGGAAGACCACCTCAGCTTTATTGGCTCTCAGCTCGCTCATCACATTCGCGCATTTTATAGGCGAGTTAAGCCCCCTCACATTATAGGTTATCAAATTGATTCCAACCATTTATCTTCTTTTCAGTACTCCATCGCAGCTGCCACAGGAGAAAAATAAGGTTGTGCTGGTCTCATCCCTCCCTTGCCCCCCCTCCCCCCCTCCACCACACCACCCCCCCCTGCCTCCCCCCCTACTCTTAGGAGCACCCCATCTCCCAATAACCCTACTGACCATGGCCTCGCCTTCTCCACCCAGCCCTAAGGATGGCCCCTCAAGGGTTGAGCCCAGTGCGAGAGCCCGGCACCTCCCATCCCACCCCAGGGACTATCCGACCCCCCCCCTCCCCCCCACTCCCCCACCCCCCTCCCAAGGCTCCCCCTCCCCAGGGCTCCGGGTCCGAAGCCCGTCGCCACCCGCCCCCCCCCTCCACCCGCACAAGACTCTCTAACCCACTAGACACGGGATACCTAACTACATCTTCGCCCCTATACACCTCTCCTATTATACACCGGCTTCCAATTTTGTGTGTCTTCAGCAACATTTTGACCTCCCCCTCTTTCCCACCATCCCGGGATTTCAATGAGTGGAATGTCTAACTTGCGACAGAAGTTTTGGGTCTCCTCTGGGAACCTTAATGTCGCTGAGCGCCCATCTTTTTTCCCAATCAGACATGCTGGGAAGCCCCAAGAGTAGTGTACTTCTCGCGCTTTGAGCAGATCCAATAGGGGTCTGAGGACTCTTTTTCTTGCCCGTGTCTCATTCGCCAGATCTGGGTAGATTTGTAGACTGGATTCCCCATATTTCAATGCGTGATTATTTCTCGAACTTGTCCTGATTTTTTCTTTATCTTGGTAGTTATGAAACCTCACTATCACATCCCGAGGCGTTTCCCTGCTGATCTGAGCGGGTTTCCTCAGTCTATGTACTCTATCTAATTTAACGGGCTTGTCCTCCAGATTGATTAGACCTCCGAATATTTGATTTATCTTCTCCTGTAAGTCTTCACCCTCCCCTTGTGGTTCTGGGATTCCCCTAATTCTCAAGTTTTTTCGTCTGCTTCGGTTTTCCTGATCTTCCAACTTATATCTTAGATCTCTTTGTTCACGCTGTATCTCCTCTAACTGGGATCTCAGAGTTCCTATTTCACTCCTCTGGCTCTCCACTGCTAACTCGGCCTCTTCCACTCTTCTCAGGATGTGGCCCATGTCCCCTCTTATGGCGTCTGTTTCCGCTCTAATAAAAGTTTCCAACCTGGCGAACATCTCTGCTATATCATTCTTTGTTGGCATAACTCCTTCCCTTTGACCCTCCAATGGAACTTCATCTAGAGTTGCCAACGTCGCTATATTTAAGCCTAGGGACTCTTCTGCAGCCTGCCTCCTTGTATTGACTTTGGGCGGAGCATCCGGGATTTTGCTTTTAGCTCCCGGACCCTTGCCCGGACTTGTCGTGTTGTCCTGTACCATGTATTTCCTTATCGTTCCTGGGCTTGCACTTAATCTGCCGGGTGCCCCCGTTGGGTTCGTTGTTGTTGTTCCCCCCTTACTTGATTTCCCTCTCATTCTTGTTATCCTTTCGCTCCCTTGACTTTATTTACTCCACCCGGGACTAAGGTTGAGCCACCAAAATTTCAGCACCCCACCCCCCTTAGTGAGGGACCACAAAGCTAAACTTGTTACTCTTATCTTGGGGTATTTCAGGACCTGTATTACCAGTGGCGTCTTTTCTTATCTGTTTAGGCTAATCCAGTCCTTAATTAAATATAGAGATATTTCTCCAGCCACTGGTTGGGTGACTCAACCTAGGCAGGTAGCGTGTAGGGATGTTCTTATTATCAGTACTTTGTCCTTGAGAGTCTGAAGTACAGCCCTTATCCTAGACCTTATCCCAAAATCACAGGGCGGCAGATATTTAGATTTTTTATAAATGATTTATATAGGCATAGAACCACTTTCAGAAGTTATCCAGGAGGGGGGTTAAATCATTTCATATCTCAATATAGCCATTTGATTTAGCAAGCTCAGAACAAGACAGTCCCTTCACCGATCCATCTAGCGGAGGCACTCATGATAAATCACTCATTATATATACCAGATCACCATATGGGCTTCAGCTCCTCTAGGGGTACACAGAAATAAGAGAAGAAGTCTACCTCTGAGAGCAACCAGCGCGACTTCTCTTTGAAATGGATAATGAGGGCTTTCAGTGGCACATTGCGCTAGGGGAAAAACTGAGTAGTGATATGCACCTCCAAGTCCGTGCCTATACCGCTAGGACTTTAACTTTCACCTTTATCTCTCAAGCGGCGATACGGATTTCACATTGGGACTCCCACCATGTTGAAGCAAGAAAAGGCACTTACCCTCTCTGACCAACTGTCCCAAAAGATCATATCACTTATCTGAGGGTTGCCTGTCTCTCCTTTCTTCAGCCGCTTCCGTGTCACCTGCTGTTCGTCAGCCGCTCCATCTGTTTGCCACACTTCATGGACTTGTGCCAGAGCTTAACAATGCTGTCACAGGGCTCCCCTGCTTGCTGTTTCTCCTCTCACCTCCTCGGTCTCTGCTCAGCTCCAGCTCCGGGCGGTATCTCCGAAACAAACGCGGCGGGGGGAGGGGGGGGCGCAGCGGGGGGGTAGGGGGAGCTATAGCCGCGTTCTTACAGGGACCTGAGTCCCGCGGTTAATCTTGGGGATGCGGGGCTAGGAGGCGGCCGCCCGCACCAACGATACGGGAGCCGTGGTCGGCGTCAGCGTCACTACACCGCCGCCCAAGGGGAGGAAGGAGAGAGCCGGCATCCCGGGGCGCGAGGATGAGGTCAGCCCGACTTCCGCATTCGACCCCTCCCCTCACGTGAGGTGATCAGCTGCTGCGAACTGCAAACCTAAGAAGACTTGTCTGTCCACCTAAACTGACAGGCCGGGCAAGGAGAGCATTAAATCAGAAAATCAGCCAAGAGGCCCATGGTAACTCTGGAGGAGCTGCAGAGATCCACAGCTCAGGTGGGAGAATCTGTCCACAGGACAACTATTAGTCGTGCACTTCACAAATCTGGCCTTTATGGAAGAGTGGCAAGGAGAAAGCCATTATGGAAAGAAAGCCATAAGAAATCCCATTTGCAGTTTGTATGTAGCAGTCACATATTTGGTATGTAGCTTAAAGTATGTTATAGCTTAGTATCTGGCGCCATCTCGCGGCCAAAATATAAAAGTACTGCATCTTTATTTTTCATCATTTAAGAAGTTGACATGGAAGTGTTTTGTTGTTTACATTTGGACATTAACTTGATCTACCCATGATGCCCATTAACTCCCATGAACATCAGGAGGACAGAACTGCATTGTGGGAAGGTTATAAAAGAGCTGGGGGCGGCCATCTTAGGTCTCTTGGACACGCATGGCCAGCCTGGGAGGATCTGTGTGAAGTTTCCAGCACAGCGCGGCCTACCTCCACGGAAGAGAGATCCGAGCAGCAGTACTGTGACACCCTAGAGAGCTGGACTGATGGCAGGGCAATACTGGGAAGGAGCCAGAGGAGCCTGTCGGAGCCATCTGGGAGTTCGGAAGCGTCTCGTTGTGTGGAGCGGAGCAGCGCAGCAGTACCGGCTGGCCGGGGACAGAACCCTGTACATCAGAACGGAGTCTTCTGTCCTGATTGGCTGAGGGCTGTTGCCCAAAAGCTTCTTGATACACTTTTACACATTCATCTGTACAATACAGAGTTGCTGGGACCCATAGTTCCACAAGTGAAGTCAAGAGGATTAGACTGAGTTAATATAAGGCTTCGGGCCTGTACCTCATAGAGCAGGGATATGCAATTAGCGGACCTCCAGCTGTTGCAAAACTACAAGTCCCATCATGCCTCTGCCTCTGGGTATCATGCTTGGGGCTGTCAGAGTCTTGCTATGCCTCATGGGATTTGTAGTTCTGCAACAGCTGAAGGTCCGCTAATTGCATATCCCGGTCATAGAGGATTTAGGCTGGGTTCACACTGCTGCGGTGCGGGAACGCAGCGAATTTACTGCGGGTTCCCGCATCGCACCAACTCGCACGGCAGTTCACACTGCCATATGCGAACTGCTGGGGAGTGTCATACAATGTTAATGACACCCCCAGTTCAGCCCGCATATCGCAATGCGAACTGACAATTCGGACATTTTCGGATCGCATAGGTGTGAACACCCATGCGATCAGATTTTGGTCCGAACAAAAAAAAGGGTCCTGTGCGAGTTTGGACCGAATGCGGTGCGATATCAGCCATACTATCTGTATGGCTGATATCGCACAGCACAGACATCGCATGTGATGTGAACAGCAGTGCGCTGCGAATCACATGCGATGTCTGCCACCGCAGCAGTGTGAACCCAGCCTTAGTACTGTGTCATTGGCATTAAAGATAGTTGCAGTGCTGTTGCACCAGAACTGATTCTATATTTCAGCCTACTTTGATCAGGAGTCATTAACCCCTTGGATTACAAATTCACTTTATTCTTTGCTAGCAGAAGAAAGAAGAAAAGAAGGACTGTTTAATAAAACACAAGGCTTTGTGTCTCGTTAAAATACTGAGGTTACTGTGATACTAACTAAGGGGAGCTCCCTAGATATTGTACTATATTTTAATCAAATTAGTCTCTGATTTAATTATAGTTATAAAGTGCGCATAGGATAGTGCTCATAGTGAGATCAAGTCACTCTGTCATTTATCCTATGTTCCTTTAGCACATTACTAACAAGTTATCTCAAATACTTTACATCTGTGTAATATCTTTGTAGTTGAAGTCAGTTGACTGCTAGACAACGTTGGTCTGACAGTACTACCATTGTAGTACTTACTTTAAAGCAATTACAGTTAAACAATTAAACAAAGATTTACAGTTAAGCAATTAAACAAAGATTTACTTAAGTACAACTGTGTAAATGTTGTATTCCTTTGCATCATCAAACAAGAGGAGATCCAGGTAAAGACAAACAGGTATACTATATTGTGCACCGTGAATTTACCTTAAGGTGTTGTTTTGACCGCATACTATTGTATGACAGCTGGGTAAAAGGGAATTGAGTCTGTGCTATTACATATGATGGAACCCAAAGTGTCAGAGGTAAGGGTAGCTCCGAGGGTCTGGGATGGCCAGTGGGAAAACAAACAAATTAGCAGCTCCTACGGGGGTAGTGCGCTTCATGGAGGTCCCACCGAGATTTCCCAACTGGAATGCCCGAATAGGCCAGGAGAGGGAGTCATGAGCTCAGCTGCGGCTACTCAGTGAAGTCAAGAATTTGGGGGTGTAGCCCAGAAGACCACTATACTGAGACTCCCAGGAGACCAATGGTTTGATAGAGAGGTGCGACTACTAATGCGGAAAGCAGTGCCGGACAAGGTTGCTATTTGCTAAACAGAATGTACAGGAAAACTTTACTTACGCTCTCTTAGAGTGGAAAGAAGCCACCCCAACAGAGTTCCAGGGAGGGATGGTGAGCCTATCTGAGGGCCTGGACGGAATGGTAATCCCAATCCAAGAATCAAAAGAACAGCCACCCGCAACACCGCCAGGGATCCCATTGGCAAGGAGTTCAGAGAGGAACAGCCCAGCTTCTGAGAGCCCGGGGTTAGGACAGGGCCTAGAGCCCAAGATGCCACCAGCGTCTTTATCTAGGTATGAGTCGTCTGGTGGACAGCTTGATACAAAGTCACCAGACATCCACGAATGAGAAGTCTCAGAAGCTACCCATATTCTCCAGGCGAATACCGAGGCCAGAGGGAGAGGAAGATTTTGAGAGTTGGATGGATCAAGCCACTCAGGCTTTGGAGGATTGGAATGTCCCGGGACATTTAGCGAGAAGGCGGATAAGTGAAAGTTTGCTAAGTCCAGCAGCTGATGTTATTAGGAGTCTCCAAAGAGGGAAGCCAGACTGTGGTGCTAAAGATTACATTACAGCCCTCTATGCTGTGTATGGGAAGATCGAAAATTTACCTGATCTGATGCATCGGTTTGAGCACACTCATCAGAAGATGGGAGAGAAGTTGTCCGCATACATTGTCCGTATAGACCAGATTTTACATCAGATCATTCTGAAGAAGGGTGTTGACCCTCGGGAGGCAGATAAAGTCCGGTCTAATCTGACTTTAAAAGGGGCCAGACCGAACCACCCCATTGCCCTTTGGTTGCTCTTAAAAGGCGCTGGTGAGATTCCCCTCTTATCCTGAATTGATGGGGTTAGTGAGAGAGGAAGAAGCCGTCTTGGAAGAAAAGGATAGGGATACCCGGATGGCCAGAGATCCCTTGCAAAGAAGTGGAAGGGCCGCCGCACAGTCAGTAGCCGTGGAAGGTATGGAAGATGTGGATCCAGAAGAATGCTGGTGGGAAGAACACCATTCGCCTTTGAAAGGGGAGTCCTTGTCAGCACCAACTCGACCAAAGTCAGCTGAGGAAGAACTCTCGGGTAAATCTCTGCTGCAGCAAGCGTTGCTCCGAGTGATGGGGGCACAAGCCAAGAGCTCAAGTGAACGAGTGGATAGCCGGAGATGCTATCAGTGTGGAGATTTTGGGCATCTTCAGGCCCGTTGCCCACGGAAAGAATCGGATGCTGCATTACTGAGGGAGCTGATCAGGATGTCGAAGATGCTATTGAAGGAGCAACCGGCGGGAAACTTCAGAGGGTCTCAGTGAAGGAGCCAGCTGAGAACCCTGCAAAAGAACAGAGCTCCAAAGGAAAAGAAAGGAAAGAGGAAGTCCCAGAGTCTACGGAAAATGGGTGAATGGACAAGTAACCCGACACCGGGGTCAGGGGACCGGGAGCAGAAAGTCAATGCCTCACCAGTTGGGCCTTGTCAAGATGCAAGCGGGGGGGACCTGCTCCGAGAACACAGCTAAAAGAAACTAACACTGCGCCTAGTATTGGCGACCAAAATTCTCAACCTAAAAATAAGAGACTAAAAAAAGAAGAACCGCCTTGTCAACAAGAGGGGGCAGTCAGAGAGTTTTCCCGAAAGGCTAGTAGGACCATCCCCCATTGTGTGTGTACAGATAGAAGGAGTTTATACTCAGGCTCTACTAGATACAGGAGCACAAGTTACTCTGTTGTATCGAGATTTTTATGACAGACACTTAAGTCATATTCCCATCCGAAAGTTGGAGGTGCTCCAGATCTGGGGGATTGGAACCACCCGATGCCCTTACGATGGGTATATCCCCATACAAATATCTTTTGGGCCGGCGGCTGTAGGAAAAGAGGAGACCTTTGACACGCTGGTGGTGGTGTGCCCCAGGCCCCCTGGAGCCGGGCGGAATTCCATACTGGTGGGGACGAATATGGATCTAGTGCGGAGGCTGTTTGCTGTTCTAGACACTGAAGGGGGTGACACCCACAAGATCCACCCACAATTACAACAAGCCTAACGTCGAGTGGTCAGAGAGAAGGAAGCCCCGAGAGGAGAATTGGGGCGGTTGTGGAGCTTTGAGGGTAAAGCAAGGACATTATGGCCGGGCGAGGTTGCTCAAATGAAAGCCACTGTAAAACTAAAGAGGGATCAGTCGGGACCATTTGTAGTCTTGGAAACGGATGAGAAAGCCCGAACAAGAGGACTGGAGATGGTTCCTGAATTGGTTCCCACCCGGGATCTGTACCGAAGAAGGAAAAGAATGCCCATCCAATTGAAGAACGTGACGGACCAGCCCATCATGCTGAGGCCTTGAATGCTAGTGGGACAAGTTAGTGCGGCCAATCCTTTGCTCCCAGAGGAGGTGAAGGGCGAGAAAGATGGTCAAGGTCTGGAAAGGGAGCTACAGCACTGTGCAGAGAACTTGCCTTCTCAGTGGCAGGAAAGGGCAAAATCCCAGTTGAAGAGGTGGGAGAAGTTGTTCACTCAAAATGATTTCGATTGGGGTGTGCCAAGTACACGATTCGCCTCCAGGAAGACAAGCCATTCCGTGAGAGAGCCCGGCGAGTACCGCTTAGCGACCTAGAAGACCTATGAGAACAACTGGCTGAATTAAAAAGGTCGGGGGTAATCCAAGAATCCAGGAGCCCATACGCTTCCCCCATCTTGGTGGTGAGAAAGAAGAATGGGTCCCTTCATTCGGCGCACGATACCCGATCAATATACCACCCCTCGCATTGAAGATGCGTTGCAGTGTCTTACAGGGGCCAAGTAGTTCAACGTGTTGGACCTAAAGAGTGGGTATTACCAAATTCCCATGCATCCGGCGGATCAAGAAAAGACCGCATTTATATGCCCATTGGGGTTCCACGAATTCAGCCGAATGCCTCAGGGTCTGTCAGGAGCCCCCTCCACTTTCCAACGCCTTATGGAGAGGGCGGTTGGAGACATGAACCTAATGGAAGTTTTGGTGTATTTGGATGATGACATCGTGTTTGGGAAGACCCTCGGAGAACATGAGACCCGCTTGGAGAAGGTGTTCTCCCGGCTATGTGAGGAGGGGTTGAAGCCGTCGTTAGAAAAATGTCAGTTCTACCTGACCTCGGTTACATATTTGGGACATGTAGTCTCAGCTGGAGGAGTTGCCACTGACCCGAAAAAGTTGGAAGCTGTTACCAGCTGGCCCCGGCCAAGAATAGTAACTGAGTTGAGATCCTTTTTGGGGTTCTGCTCTTACTATAGAAGGTTTGTGGAGAATTGCCACTATTGCCTGACCCCTCAATGAGTTATTGCACAAGGTAACGTCAGCTGTGTGCTCTTTTGGGCATTAAGAAGACTCGCACCACGCCTTATCACCTTCAGGGTGACCATCAACCAGAGCTGTTCAATAGGACTCTACTGAACATGCTGGGGACTTTACCGTCTGACAAGAAACAGCATTGGGGAAACCACATTGCAGCATTAGTCCACGCATACAACTGCACGGAGAGTGACTTTACTGGGTATTCCCCATATCGCTTAATGTTCGGACGAGAAGCCAGACTTCCTGCTGGCTTGGTTTTTGGTACGTCTTTGGATGATGTCCCTTTGACCTCACATAGAGGGTACGTAGATCGACTGAGGAAGAACCTAAAACAAGCATATGAAAAGGCAGTAGAGCATGCTACCGTTAGGGAGTCCCAGAACAAACGGAACTTTGATGCCAGAGTGAAAATTCACGACTTACAACCAGGAGATCGAGTTCTACTAAAGAATCTGGGTATACCCAGGAAGCACAAGTTGGTGGACAGATGGCATTCACAGCCTTTCATTGTGTGTAAGCGAGTCCCTGTATTTCCAGTATATCAGATTCGACCAGAGGGAGAGTCGGGGCCAAAGAAGATGTGGCATAGAAACCACTTATTGCCACTGTCGGATGCTGTGAGTCCCAGAAGCTTCTCAGACATCTCCTGAAAGATTGGCACCGGCTGGTACCTGTTCAAAAGGGAACATGTTACGAGGAACTGATGGAAGCGATGATTCTGGGGACGAGTATGAGTATTCAGAGAATCTGAGTTCAAGATCATTACCAGGAAACGGAGATTCAGGATCAGTCGATGATGTGATGTCGTCTTTGCCTGCAGAGATCTGGATAGAGGAGGAAGGAGAAGAAGCAGAAGTAAGGCCTGAGGCCACTGACGCTACAAAACCAACTGGAGACTTGAAAGATTTTCTTGAGGAAGCATTGTCCTCTTTGGAGAAGATAGAGTTACAACGGACTTTTGAAAGTGGAATGCAAGACTCATTTGTTGATCTCAATACTTCGATCAGTGAGGAAAACAAAGTGAAACATTCAACAAAGCAGGAGGAGGATCTGGGGGCGATGAAGTTAAGGTGGAAAGTGCACCCACCGCAAAGACTCACCTATGACACGTTAGGGGAAAGTTCCGAAGAGCCAGTCTCTACGGCTCGTCGCTCTGACCCTGAAGTCCTGCTACCTGCTGTCGATTGGGTAGGCAGTGGATCTACTCTACTCAAATCTCTGACACCATCGGGTGAGACACAGCAATTGCCCTGGCCTTGTCAAAATATGGTTATGAAATTACACCTGAAGTATGCCAGTTAATATGTGAAAGCTAAGGGGCAACAAAATATTTGCCTGTCGTAAGTCAGGATTAGAACATAATTTGTTTTATGTCAGATATGCTCCCATGGTATCTTTGGGGACCAAAGAGTTCAAGCAGGGAGAGTGTGTAGCGGTCACATATTTGGTATGTAACTTAAAATGTGTTATATCTTAGTATCTGGCGCCATCTAGTGGCCAAAATATAAAAGTACTGCATCTTTATTTTTCATCATTTAAGAAGTTAACATGGAACCGTTTTGTTGTTTACATTTGGACATTAACTTGACCTACCCATGATGCCCTTTAACTCCCATGAACATCAGGAGAACAGAACTGCATTGTGGGAAGGTTATAAAAGGGCTGGGGCAGCCATCTTAGGCCTCTTGGACACGCATGGCCAGCCTGGGAGGATCTGTGTGAAGTTTCCAGCACAGCACGGCCTACTTCCATGGAAGAGAGATCCGAGCAGCAGTACTGTGACACCCCAGAGAGCTGGGCTGACAGCAGGGCAATACTGGGAAGGAGCCAGAGGAGCCTGTCGGAGTTCGGGAGCGTCTGTGTGGAGTGGAGCAGCGCAGCAGTGCCGGCCAGGGACAAAGCCCTGTACATCAGAACGGAGTCTTCTGACAACACTGTTCTGGTTGGGTGAGAGGGCTGTTGCCCAAAAGCTTCTTGATACACTTTTACACATTCATCTTTACAATACAGAGTTGCTGGGACCCATAGTCCCACAAGTGAAGTCAAGAGGATTAGACTGAGTTAATATTAGGCTTCGGGCCTGTACCTCATAGAGGATTTAGTACTGTGTCATTGGCAATTAAAGATAGTTACAGTGCTGTTGCACGAGAACTTTGATTCTATATTTCAGCCTACTTTGATCAGGAGTCATTAACCCCTTGGATTACAAATTCACTTTATTCTTTGCTAGCAGAAGAAGAAAAGAAGGACTGTTTAATAAAACACAAGGCTTTGTGTCTCGTTAACATACTGAGGTTACTGTGATACTAACTAAGGGGAGCTCCCTAGACATTGTACTATATTTTAATCAAATTAGTCTCTGATTTAATTATAGTTATAAAGTGCGCACAGGATAGGATAGTGCTCATAGTGAGATCAAGTCACTCTGTCATTTATCCTATGTTCCTTTAGCACATTACTAACAAGTTATCTCAAATACTTTACATCTGTGTAATATCTTTGTAGTTAAAGTCAGTTGACTGCTAGACTACATTGGACTGACAGTACTACCATTGTAGTACTTACTTTAAAGCAATTACAGTAAACAAAGATTTACTTAAGTACAACTGTGTGAATGTTGTTTTCCTTTGCATCATCAAACAAGTGGAGATCCAGGTATAGACAAACAGGTATACTATATTGTGCACTGTGAATTTACCTTAAGGTGTTGTTTTGACCGCATACTATTGCGTCACAGCTGGGTAAAAGGGAATGGAGTCTGTGCTATTGCACATGATGGAACCCGAAGTGTCAGAGGTAATGGTAGCTCTGAAGGTCTGGGATGGCCAGTGGGAAAACAAACAAATTAGCAGCTCCTACGGGGGTAATGCGCTTCATGTAAAAAGTCATGTGGGGGACACTGCAAACATGTAGACGAAGGTGCTCTGCTCAGATGAGACCAAAATTGAACTTTCTGACGTGAAAGCAAAATGCTATGTGTGGCGGAAAACTAACACTGCGCATCATCATGAACACACCATCCTGACCGTGAAACATGGTGGTGGCAGCATCATGTTGTGGGGATGCTTTTTTTCAGCAGGGGGAGGGAAGCTGGTCAGAGTTGATGTAAAGATGGATGGAGCCAAAATCTGTTAGAGTCTGCAAAAGATTTGAGACTGGGGTGGAGGTTCACCTTCCAGCAGGACAACGACCCTAAACATACAGCCAGAGCTACATTGGAACGATTTAGATCAGGGGTCTCAAACTGATGGCCCTCTAGCTGTTGCAAAACTACAAGTCACCCCATGCTTGTAACTGTCAGCCTTGCAATGCCTCATGGGACTTCTAGTTTTGCAACAGCTCGAGGGCCGCCAGTTTCAGACCCCCGGTTTAGATCAAAGCATATTCATGTGTTAGAATTGGCCAGTCAAAGTCCAAACCTTAATCCAATTGAGAATCTGTGGCAAGACTTGAAAATTGCTGTTCAGATGCTCTTCCTCCAATCTGACCAAGCTTGAACTATTTTGCAAAGAAGAATGGGCAAAAATTTTACTCTCTAGATGTGCAAAGCTGGTAGAGACATTCCCAAAAGATTTGCAGCTGTAATTGCAACGAAACGTGGTTTTACAAAGTATTGATTCAGGGGGGCTGAATACAAATGCATGCCACACTTTCATATTTATTTATTTATTTTTATTTTGAAAACCATTTATCATTTTCCTTCCACTTCACAATTATGTGCCACTAGGGATGGGCTGACTGTTTTGAGTCAAACATGAATTTGACTCGAATATGGTCTGTTCGATCGTTCGCTGAAAATGGAACATTATGGGCCGTTTGCGCCAAATTCGAGCGGCGCGTCATGGCCCATAATGCACTGAGTCATCGCAGTGGTTTGCTGGCTGATGATTGGCCAAGCATGCACTATGACCTGCATGCTTTGGCCAATTACAGCACCGTAAGCAAACAGAGCCATAATTGGCCAAAGGCAGGGTGCCTTTGGCCAATTAGGGCACAAGGGGAGAAGGAGAGGAGAAAGAGAGAAAGAGAGAGAAAGAGAGAAAGAGAGAGAGGCTTGTATATATAGTCTAGCCAAGCCTATACCTGACTGTAGGCCATTCCTGGAGTACATGTTCAAAGACACTTTCAGGCAGGTGACTCAGTGACATGCAGTTCATAAAATATATATCCACTGCATTGTAGTCTAGCCAAGTCTATACCTGACTGTAGGCCATTCCTGGTGTACTGTTTTTAGTAAACTTCAGGCATTGGTTTTGCTAATCTAATTGTACAGTATGTCTGGAAGACCACCAAGGAGAGGCAGACGCTCACAGGCCTCTAAAAGATGGCAAGCAGGCTCTGTGTCTACAGCCAACAGTGCTGGTTGGGGGGCATGCTTGTCCTTTTTTTCGGCAGCTGGCTGTGTTGAGCCACAACATGCAGAAGAGTTGGTAGAGTGGATGT
The DNA here is from genome assembly GCF_042186555.1 of Aquarana catesbeiana. Lineage (NCBI taxonomy): Eukaryota > Metazoa > Chordata > Amphibia > Anura > Ranidae > Aquarana > Aquarana catesbeiana. The sequence continues at coordinate 286,350,814 of NC_133324.1, forward strand.
CCAAGCCGTCCTCATCCTCTGTCACACAGGCTAAGGGTACTTTGTCTGCCAACTCAGCTGCCAAAGTGGCCTCTTCCATCGGCTCAATGTCATCAGTCACTCCTTTCCTAGCCCCACCATCATGACCTGAGGAGTCCCCCGAACTGTTCGACCACAGTGTAGGGTACATGCTGCTGGAGGATGCACTGCGTTTTGAAGGCTCTGATGATTGTACCCAAGTTGAGGATGAAGGCAGTAACGTGAGCCCAGAAAGAGGGGGTGCCCAAGAAGGACAAGAAACTGGCAGTCATGTTCCCCCAGCTGCAGGATACTGCCAGGTTTGCTCCAGTGGCGAGGAGGGAGGGGATGATGAGGTCACCGACTCTACGTGGGTGCCAGATAGAAGAGAGGAGGAGGAGAAGGAGGAGGAGGCGGCACATCAACAAGGCAGGATGCCCTCCAGGGGCCAGCTTAAGGGTAGGCAACTGACTGCATCACACCGCAGAGCTCCACATATGCAGGACGCTGCTGACTCCACGTGTTTTTCAAAACTGCTGTGTAGCAGATTGCACCGTTGCTGTTTGCAACATATGTCTGAAGCGTATCAAGCATGGGCAAAACAGCAGCCACTTGGGCACCACATGCTTGACCAGACATATGTCGAGCTCCCATGCAGTCTGTTGGCAACAGTACTTAAAAGACCCACACCAAAGAACAAGGCGGACCTCTCCTTGCTCCTCTTCAGCTGGGATCTGCAACCCCACTATAACTTCAGTCCTCTCAGAGACCTGCATGAAGGTGTAGCATTAGGTGTCCCAAGCACTTGCGGGCAATCTGGTAGCGGTACACCAACACCCAATTGTGGCAGGCAAATTTCCCTACCCCAGATGCTAAACCGGCGAAAGAAATTCGGTCCCAGTCATCCACATGCTCAGCGGATGAATGCTAGTTTGGCTAAATTGCTAGAACTCCGACTGCTGCCTTTTCAGCTGGTAGACTCTGCCCCCTTTCGAGAATTTGTGGAATGTGCAGTACCTCAGTGGCAGGTTCCCAAACGGCAATTTTTTTTCTCGGAAGGCCATTCCGTCTGTTTACCGACATGTGGAAGGCAATGTCTTGGCCTCGTTGGACAGGGCGCTCAGGTGTATAGTAACGCTGACTCATGGTCCAGCAGGCATGGACAGGGACGTTACCTTTCTTTCACGGCGCACTGGGTAAGCCTGCTCTCAGCTGGTTTGCGACAATGGCACCAACGTCCTCTCCGCCCTCCGACAGGGACGCTTCATTCATGTTCCCCATTTGGCTCACGTCCTTAATTTGGTGGTGCAGCGGTTCTTGTGCAGGTACCCGGGCTTATAGGATCTCCTGAGGCAGGCCAGGAAAGTCTGTGGGCATTTCCGCCGGTCATATAATGCCAGTGCTCGGCTGGCTGACCTCCAAAAGGAATGCAACCTGCCCAAGAACCGCCTTATCTGTGACATGCCCTCCAGGTGGAACTCAACGTTGGCAATGCTGCGGTGGCTGCACATGCAGCAGAGGGCCATCAAGGACTACCTGTGTGAGTATGGCACCAGGACAGGGTCAGGGGAGCTTGGCTTTTTTTCACCACACCAGTGGCTCATGATCAAGGATACATGCACTGTCCTGTCACCATTTGAGGAGGCCACGAGGATAGTGAGCAGTGAGACAGTGCATGCATCAGTGATACTGTCCCTCTTGTCTACCTGTTGGAGCACACGCTGCGTGGAATAATGGACAAGGCACTTGAGGCAGAACAGAGGGAGGAAGAAAGAAGAAAGAAGAAAGAAGAAAGAAGATTATTGTGTCAGCATGGAGGTGGAGCCTGGCACCCAGCATCAACAGCAGTCTTCAAGGGATCGTTTTCAGGCCCCAGAAACCCATGGACTTGTACGTGGCTGGCAGGAGGTGGCTGCGGATCAGGTCGTCCTTGGTGACCCAGAGGACACCGGACCGAATGCCTTAGCAAACCTACGCTGCATGGCCTCCCTGATCCTGCAAAGCCTGCGAAAGGACCCTCGGATTCGTGGTATCAAGGAGAGGGATCAGTACTGGCTGGCAACCCTTCTTAAACCATGTTACAAGGGTAAGGTGGCGGAACTTATCCAGCCATCGCAGAGGGAGCGGAAGATGAAACATCTTCGGGAGGCCTTGCAGAAAAGGTTTGTGCAATGCGTTTCCAGAGCCTGGGAGGTTACAATTTCCTGGTCCTCCTGGACAACGTGTTGCTGAGGCTTCAGTCACAGAAGGAGCGGTGGAGAAGGTGGCCGTCTGACCGATGCATTTAGACAATTTTTAGTCCTCAGCCCCAAAGTCTAATCAGTTCCAGCAACCATTGCCAGCGTCTGTTGTACATGGTGCAGGAATACCTTGGGGCAAGATCAGACTGGGTCTTGAGGATGGATCACTGGCCAGAGCTTGCACAGTATGCAATTGAGCTACTGGCTTGTCCTGCATCCAGCGTACAGAGTGCACCTGTCCACCGACTCAGTTGATCGGCTCACCTTCATAAAAATGAATCAGTTTTGGATCACCAGCTACCAAACACCTGATGCTGATGTAACCGACTAATTTTTTTATGAATGCAAGATCCCTTGAAGACTGCCTATGCTGTTGCTGAGTGACTATCATGTTATGCTGAGTGACTATCCTATTCCTCCTCAATGTTGAAAGCTTCTAAGAACATTTTTGGTTCTGGGCACCACCACCAGTGGCTAAGGCCCAATTTTTCTGCCGCTGTTTAACAGGGGCGTGTAATTACAATTTTTGCTGTAATATTTTGCAGCAGGGCTTGTTCCTGTGCTCAACAAGAGTATCTGTGAGGGGTTGCAGTGTTGTGGCACCAGCATCAGTGGCTAAGGCCCAATTTTTCTGCCCCTGTTTACAGGGGTGTGTAATTCCAATTTTTGCTGTAATATTTTGCAGTAGGGCCTGTTCCTGCTCTCAACAAAAGTATCTGTGAGGCTTTACAGCGTTGTGCCACCAACACCGCCTAAGGCCCAATTTTTCTGCCCCTGTTTAACAGGGGGATGTAATTACAATTCTTGATATAATATTTCACAGCAGGGCCCGTTCCAGCACCCAGCAAGAGTAACTGTGAGGGCTTACAGTGTTCTGGTACCAACACCTAAGGCCTAATTTTCCGCAGAGTGTATAGGGCAGGCCGTATAGTATATACAGGAGGTCCCCTATTTTAAAAAATCTGACTTACAAATGACTCCTACTTACAAACGGAGGGAGACAACAGGAAGTGAGAGGAAAGCTACCCCTAGGAAGGGAAATTCTCTCCTGTAAGAGTTAATATGGGAAAAAGGTGTCTCCTCCACTGATTTATCACCAATCCTTGTTTCCCTAAAAAACCCCAAAGGTTTTCCAAAAAGCTTTAAAATAGTTTTTTTGGCTGGAGCTACACTTACAAAATGTACCTGTTCCAAATTACAAACAGATTCTACATAAGAACAAACCTACAGTCCCTGTCTTTTTCACCGCCTGTATACTGCTGTTCAGAGTGTATAGGGCCTGGGGGCCCAACGCCTTTTCTATTTTTAATTTGGGTGCGGGGTTCCCCTTAATATCCATACAAGACCCAAAGGGCCGGGTGGGTAATGGGCCAGGTGGGGTTACCCATGCGTTTGTCTCACTGATTTTCATCCATATTGCCGGGACCCGACATTATATTAAAGCCTCAAGTTTTAAATGACTTTTATTCCTTTAGAAATGTAATTTTGTGCAGGGACTGTTCTAAGCACGGGAAACACGCGCCACTTTACAGGCATACTATTGACACCCCCCAGGTACGATATTTATAGGAATATTTCACTTATTTTTTTTACTTTAAGCATCATTAAAATCACTGCTCTCGAATAAATAATGTCAGTTTTTAAAACTTTTTCCATTGATACATGTCCCCTGGAGCAGGACCCGTGTCACCAAATCCTTTTTAGGACAAAAACTTGCATATTAGCCTTTAAAATTTGCACTTTTGATTTCTCACGTTCGAGTCCCACAGACTTTAACGGTGTTTGCGCAAACTTTCGGTCTGTTCGCGTGTTCTGGATGCGAACCGGGGGGTGTTCAGCCCATCCCTATGTGCCACTTTGTGTTGGTCTATCGCATACAATCCCAATAAAATACATTTACGTTTTTGGTTGTAACATGACAAAATGTGGAATATTTCAAGGGGTATGAATACTGCCACACATGAAGGCACTGTAAATCTTCTAGTACAACACTCCCCGCCACCAGATTAACAATGCTGTTGCCCAGAGGGTTACTGGCCAGATCACCAGGTGAAAACAGAGGGAAAAAAGTCTAAAAAACAAATGCAGCCACCACATCTAATGATTGGTAAGCTGCAATATATTACATTTTTTTGTTTTTGGTTTACTATAGTACTGCTTTAAATATATACTGTATACCAAGCATATTAGACTTTTGCAATTCATATCAATTGGGACAATAAGCTTAATTGTCTATAATGTAGTCACACATGTCGAGCAGTTTGATAGATCTGTATATTGGCACACAAAGTTGGCAAGAAGAAGAATGAAAAAAAAACCTATGCATTTTTCTATCTTTCCTCTATTATCTTTATTTTTTGTCTCTGTAGCACCCTCTAGTGTGTGCTAGTTGGTAGTGTAGGTCTGTTAGCGTAGGAACATTTAGTTTGGCTCAGGGCTAAGCCTGAGCTGTGAATCTGGGTCAGGGTTCAGTGAGTCAGGGCTGGATGACTCATCCCGACAGCTTCTCTGGTGCCTCCCCCTGGTCTAGAAGGTTATAGAAATGTCTAGAGCTAGTGGGTGGAGGTTAGGAGGAGCTGTTTGGCATATGTATGAGGGCCTCAGCTAATCCCCAGTAAGGGGCTGGCAGGGGGCAAGGCTTACCTCATTAATAGGCATGAGCCATGCCACCAGGGCAGTCAGGTGGAAGATGGAGATATAGTGCTGTGGAGACTGTTGGTGGCCCTTTGGGGTACCCCCAGGCCCGGATTGGCCATAGGGCATACCGGGCATATGCCCGGTGGGCTGGGGGCCACATGTCACATCTCCCCACTCTGCAGCTGCTTGGCCGGCCCTGCTCATTCCTCTCTGCGTCAACTTTTGACAAGCTCCCCGGCCGACCGCGACATTTCTTTCTGGCAGAGTCCCGGCCATGTCCCCACTATCAAGACAGCAGGCTGGGCTGCTCCTTGTGCCAGCGCCGCTCACCACGGCCGGCTCCACGGCCACCTCCGCAGCCGTCCAGCCAGCCTTCTATTGAGAATAGGAGGAAAAGAAGAGGTAGGACAGGTCATATGACCATGAAGGGGGAGGAGCTGGATGAGACCTCCTCTGCCTGGTGTGTCGTAAAAGGACCTGGGACTGCTAGAAAGGTAAGGTACCCCCTATAGTGGGGGGTGACCCTGGGCCAGGGCTCGAGTGCTGGAAGCATCCTGCCACAACACACAAAGGAAGCCATTCCTTGAGCAAGTGAGGGGACAGTGTGAGTAGATTAGCACTACTGGAGACTTACAAGGGGGAGACTGCCAGTTCTCCCTGAAGACTGCATTGTGCCAAGTCTTCATCCTATCCCTGGGAGATCTCCTACAGTGTCAGCCAGGTAGGTTGGTGAGAGAGTCAGTCGGAAGGACTGCTGTGAGAAGTTAGCCTGGAGGGCTAGTGAAAGGGGCAGCTGCAGCCAGGTGGGTTGGCAGTGCCTGAAGAGGTGGTGCTGGGACCAGTAGCCACAGGAGGGATTTTGCAAGCTGATCACTATGTTCTGCTACACAACAAGGGTCTTTGAGTTCCTGTCTGCAAAGGGCTATTGATAAATCTGACTGAGCCTTGACTGTGCCTGTCAGATCCATTTCAGTGATTCATCTGGAGTCTGCAAGCAAGTAAAATGCATGAGGAGCGTCAAGGAGGCTGTATATAGACTGCATATAGGAAGATGTCCCTGAAGATGTTGCCTATGTTTTGTTGCTGAAGTCAAGTGGGCATTCCATAATTTCCCATCCCCATCCAAGTTATTAACCCTCAAACCACAAAAACAAAGTCACAGACTGTTCTCAGTGTCTGGAGTGCCTGTGAAGACAGAGTTAGGTACCTGGTAACTCTTTTTCTAAGAAGTCTTTCAGGGCAGCATCGGAGAGATAGGCTCCTCCTTCCTGCAACAGGAAACACATTAGTCCACCATTATAAAATTTGTTAGTCTCACCTGTATGCCTCAGTAGTATTAAAGCACAGAAGGAACTCTCAGTAAGCCAATGCGTCCCCACAATACCTGGTATCATCGCTTAGGGTGGGAACTAGTGCTGCCCTGGAAGACTTCTTAGAAAAAGAGTTACCGGGTACCCAACTGTTTTCTCCAATCGTCTTCCAGGGCAGCATCCGAGAGGATGTATCAAGCAATACTTACTAGGGTGGGGATAAGGTGTGGAGCACCTTGTGACCAATGTCTGGTCTTGACAGCTGGTCGCTGTGGTAGTGTCTCGCGAAGGTACTGAAGCTCGATCATGTCGCTGCCCTGCAGATCTGCTCCAGAGTTGCCCCTGCCTTTTCTGCGACCGAGGTTGCCCAGGCTTTGGTCAAGTGGGCTTTGACCCTACTTGGGGGGTGCAAGGTTTTGTCCCCAAATGGCCATCTGTATGGAAAGGTTTATCCACCGTGAGTCTTGATGCCTGCTTTGCCTTATTGACTCCTGCATAGAGGAAAAATGACATGGCAGTTCTTTGCCAGCCCTTTGTTCTTTCGAGATAAGCTATGAGTATTACGTCTAGTTTGCTGTATGTGTCTCTTTTCTGCATCCTGTGAAAGGTTGAAGAGACTTTTGGTAGAAAAACTTGGTTTGGCTAGAGGACTATTTTATCTGCCTGGATAAGTCAGTAGGGTTCCATTGTGTTAAAAAAAAAAAAACCTTGGAGACTTTCACCTACTCCCCCTGGCCGATGCTAGGGCCACTAAGAGTGCGGTTTTTATCTGAGCACTCCTCCAGTGGTTCGAATGGCGGAGAGAGGTATCCTCTGAGCACCTTGGAGAGGTCCCATGTCTGGGTCTGGCTCTATTTAATGAGATCAGGAATAGCTTTATAAATGGGTCCTCTGCTAATCTGGTGTCCAGACAGGGGGAGAGTGCTGCCACTTGTACCTTCGGCGTGCTCCGAGAGAGGTTCAAGTCTGCTACCTTCTGCAGGAAATCCCGAATCGCTAGGATGATTCTCTGTCAGAATCCTGTTTGTTTCTGTACCAGGAGACAAACTTCCTTCTTACTCCAGTTATGGGGTTTTCTGCTGGCTAGAATGGGGTTGATCACTCTGTCCGACAGTTCTTTCTTTTGCAGCCTCACCCTCTCAGTAACCAAGCCGAAAGCTTCATGAGTTTGCGATTCGGTTGTTGGCTGGCCCTCGCGATAGGAGGTCCGATAGGTCTTACTGTATCTGGTGCGGCTGGAGTTTCTTCGAGTGACTGAACCATGTTCCCTGGGGTCAGTGAGGTGCTACGAGTATCACTGTTGCCCTTTCTGCCATGATTCTTTGGCTCACCTTTGGTATTAGAGCGGTCAGAGGGAATGCATAACATGGCTGGTATGCCCAGCTTTGATTGAACGTATCCACTCTGATGTTGCCATCAGTTTTGCATTTGTCCTTGAGGCAAACAGATCTACCTCGGGCACTCTCCAGTTTTGCGTGATCCACAAGAAGGTTGCTTGGTTTAGAGACCACTCTGTCTGTTTTATGGTCTTTCGACTTAGAAAGTCTGCCAACGTGTTGTCTGTCCCCTTCAAGTGTATGCCTGAGGTAGATCGGATGTTTGTCTTAGCCCATGACAGAATTGCTTCTGTCAGGTCAAACAAGGAGATTGTCTCTCCTTGCCTGTCCAGGTATGCCACTGTTATGGCGTTTGACTGATTCCGGACATCTCTCCCCTGGATAGCTGGTTGCAATGCTCTCCACGCTTCCTCTACAGCTTTTAATTCCCTCATATACTAGGAGGCTTGAGACCATCTGGAGTTACATCTCCCCTATGTACAGAGAGCCCCCATGGATCCCCCATGTGTGCCCCCCATACTAGGGTACTAGCATCTGTGGTAATCCTCACAGGGTTGGCTTGTGCCCATCTGCGCCCCTCAGCGTAACGGAGCGGATTGAGCCACCACTGAAGATATTGTTTGACCAACCAAGGGACAGGAATGGACACCATCCCACTGGGTCAAATGTAATTCTGTAGAGGCCTCATGTGGAGCTGTGCCCAGGTGATGGCTGGGATCGAGGACATCAGTCCTACGACTGCCTCATTCTTTTCTTCCATCTTGAGGGTTTTGGTTACTCTGGCGTCTAGCACATAATCCAAGTATACCACCTCTGGCTTGGGGTCAGCTACAATTTTTCTGTATTTACTATCCACCCCAGGTTTTGTGGATAAGAAATACCTGCGCAGAGGTTGTTTTTTTATAGGTTCTTTGCTGTATCTGCAAAGAACAGCAGATTGTCTAGGTATGGTATCACTCCTATGCCTTGCTGTCTCAGGCCCTTTAACGCTTCTGCTATAATTTTTGAGAAGATTCTGGGCACAGAAGAGATGCTGAAAGGCAAAAGAGGTGTACTGCAGATGCAGGGTGGCCACCGGCCCCTGGATCATGAACCTTAGGTATCTTTGATGACTTTTCTTTATGGGTACATACAAGTATGCGTCTTGCCAGTCTATTGTGGCCATGCATACCCACGCTCTTCTGTTGAGCGGCTTAAATCTCCTGGAATGACAAAAGGGCGCCTTCCCCTGCTTGTTTTTTGCTTGGGGGGGGGAGCCCTTTGTTCTTCGCTGCAGTCCTGTCCAGGACCGTTTACAAGTCTGGCCCGAACAGAAAATTTCCTGTGAATGGGATCTCACACAGCCTATTCCTAGAGGAGATCTCTCTTCCCTAAGGTCATGGCCCTAGAAGATATCTTTCCATTTCAGCAGAGGCATCTGCTACTCTGGTTAGTGTGGGAATTGCCCTTGGCGTGTCTCCTAGCAACGCTTGCAGTTGAGACAGCCAGCTACTAGGGTGCGAGCTGTGCAGGTGGTAGCCATTGCCGGATTCAAAATCGCCACCTCTGCTTCTCATGCTCCGCATCATCAAAAGCTAAGTCGGATTTGTTTGCGACTCTCACGAGGGAGGCATCCACTTTGGGAAATTCTCGCCCAAGTCTCGGCGTCTTCCTCTGCAAATGGATACCTGCGCTTGACCGCACCTGGTATGAAGAGCTTCTCCTGGGTTTTCTGGGCTGCAACCCCTTGTATATTTTGTCGTGCAGGGAAAGCCCTGCAGCTTTTTGCTCTTTGATACCCAGTGTGTCTGCTATAGCCTTTGGGCTAGGTTCCACAATTGCAACCTGAAGGTCGCACGATTTCTTGACGGAATTTTGCCAGGGATTTTGATGCAACTTGAAACCATGGTGTATTCTTGAGGTCTATAGACCTCAAGTCGCATCAAAGTGGGACCACTTTGAAGTCGCTGCGACCTGAAGTCACACAGATATGAAAGGTACTCATTGGAAGTCTCTGCAGTCCCAAGTCGCATGACAAGTTGCACCAGATGAGACTGAGCCTTGGACGATTATCTGTGTCTTCTGAGGGAAATAGGGTGCCCTCTGATGCCGAGTCATCCTCCTCGGAATCCCAGCATAAGCCGACCTCTGAGATTTGTTCGGAGTTATCCGAATCGACTAGATGGGGTACTGGCTTGGCTAGAGCTTGCTGGCACCACCAGCTTCTCTACTGCTGAGTGTATTGGCCCAATAGTGCTCTTTATTTCCTTTTTGAAGGAGTTAAGCATGTCCTTAAGGAAGCCTTTTGACTCCTTAGCCACCATTTTATGCATTTTTGGCATAGTGGCTTTTTTCACTCAGGGTAAAACCGGTGACCGCAAGAGGCGCATGCCTTGTTCTGGTCTGCGCCCTTTTTTTCTCTGGGGCCTTTGCCTGCAAGTAAGCACAAAGGGCCTGAGTGAGGTCCGTGTACAATGCAACTGTACGGTTAGTAGGGAGGTAAAGACAGAGGTGACTCCAGAGTGCTCTGGCTTACCTTGGAGCTATCCTGACATGCAGGATCTGCAGGGCAGGGTGGAGAAGCGTTCAACCTGGCCGGCCACCGGGATCCTCTGTTTAGAGAGCCCTTTCTGCTTCCTGCTTCAGCTCCAGCCCTGCCCCCAGCTGACCCCGTGCAGGTTGGTGGACACACCTGCACCTGCCACGTCCTCTCTGGCGTCCTCCTTACTGGGTTTCCAATCGGGAGGGGGCACATTAAAGGCCTTTTCCCTGGAGGCTCCAGCCTCCACCAGGATGGCCGCCGACCGGACCGCACGATCGGAAATGATGCGTCCGGCCCCTCGGTGAGCAGGAGGGTCGGCGACTAGGTCGCCTGCACAGCGAGGGAACCTCTAAAGCACCTGGAGTGCGGGGCTCAGCCGGATGGCCCTCCACCATCGAGGAGCAGTAGCTGTGGGGGAAAATGCCGGCGGCATTTGGTGCAGCTGGGGGGATAGTTGCATAGCCCTCTGTAGGGGCGAAACTTCAGGCAGAGCCTTGAGGCTCAGATTGCTGCCCCTGGTCGCCCTCCCAAGGCCCCCTGTGCTGAATGGGATGCTGGTCAGGGAGTCCCCTGCAGAAAGCACAGAGACTGAATAAAATAAGAAACGTTTGCAGCTTCTGTGGGTCCGGAGGAAACACAAAACAACTGAGGCATACAGGTGAGACTAACAAATTTATAATGGTGGACTAATGTGTTTCCTGTTGCAGGAAGGAGGAGCCTCTCTCTCGGATGCTGCCCTGGAAGACGATTGGAGAAAATTTGGTGTTCCTGTCTGTGCAGTGTGGGGGATCCCAGTTCATCTGCAGCTCCCTAGGGGGTGTGCTACATCTATGTAGATTTATTTTCCCATCTTTTTTTCTACCTATTACTCATGCTACTCTGCTATCTATCTCTTTATGTTTTATACCACCTTTATATGTCTCCTGTGTTTGCTTTATTTAAAAGGTTGAAGGGTCTACAGGCTGAAATGTTCTTAATAACCTAAAGCACTATATGCCTGTATTATCACAGATTGCTTTAACAACTTGGATGGATGAATAGTAATCACCATATTTATGCCTTTGGCACTCTTGAATACTTTACTAATAAGAGGGTCTGCAGCACAGGGATTGCTTTTATACAGTCAAGGGCATGTCGCATAATAAGTTTATACTGCTGTGTGATTGAAGCTTGACTCCACGCTGCTGGCAGCCTCGTGGTCATTTAAAGCTATAATAAGCCTAACAAGCATCGACAGTGGAGAAATTTGCATTTGGTCTTGAACTGCTAGTTCAATCAGAGTAGACAGAGTTTAATTATATTCTTTGCTGATAATCATCAGTAGATAAGGCATAAAAAGTTATTTATGGATTATGTGGGCAATTATTACAGTGGCCTTTGTGCCTCGACTGAGGCTGCGATTATCAGCTGATTGCAATTTTATTAATTCAATTACAGAGCACATAAAGACAATAATTCTGAATCATGATATAACTAAGATACTGTAAATATCAATGTTAATAATCATGCTTACATGGGGTCTCAGCAGTAAGACTTTTGCATGCCCATTATTTTTCTATAGCTTATTATTAAAGACGTTTTAATGTTTTCTACAGTAGCTGCTGTACATTTATGTTCAAGTATAGTAATATGTAAGTGACCTGTTTGATACATTTATCCACAGCGCCCAACTGTCCCCCTTTTGTAACTAAATCGCTTTGTCCCTTTTACCTCCACAAATGCCCTTCATTTTGATCTGCTATATAGCCCTTTAGAAAATGTTACTATTTACCTACAAGAGGTGTATTACTACACCAAATCTTTAACCCAACCTCAACATTATTTGCATTTATTTTAAAAAGCTAGTATAAAAGCAAAATTAGGGGATAAAAAAAAAAAAAAAAAAAAAACTTTAAAAACAATCATTGCTATTAAATAGTGGAAGAAATGCCATGTAACTATTCTTACATACATTCCCTACGCTCTCCTCCTACCTATATGGCCTAATCTGTATAAAAAACTTGAAATACTTACCTATTTTTAAACTGGTCACATGATCTCGCAGCTCTGGTTCTCTTGTGTCAGTGAGTGAATGCTGCAGGGGATGGGAGGAAGCGCCAACAACGGCAGGACTATGGGAGCCTATGGGTAACATCATAGCTCCCAGAATTCCTAGCGGTTGTTGAGTGCTTCATGAGCCATAGCTGCACAATTACATGACTGGACCATAGAGGATTGAAATAAGTAAGTACACACATCTTTTTTTTAATAGAGATTAGACATGATAGGTGCGGGTGGGAGGATTGGAAATGTTTTTAAGAATAGTTCGAAATAGGATTTTCTTCTACTTTATTTTTCTATGGTTTGTGTAACTGGGCGAGTGTCAGGGGTATGTAATTTGCCAACATACTTTATGTTAAAACATGTGCATGTTGTTTTTGGGAGGCATTTATATTTTTTCTGGCCTGAGCGCTGCCCGTTGTCTGCATGACACCTCTCTTTCTTCTGGTTCATAAACAGTCATGGCCAAAAACATTGGCACCCCTGCATTTCTGTCAGATAATGCACCACTTCACCCCCAAAACATTGTTGCAGTTACAAATGTTTAGGCATTCTCATGTTTATTTCTGTTATTTATATTGGAATGACACAATAATGGAGAAACAATAAGCCAAATCGGACACATTCCACGCAAAACTCCAAAAATTGACTGGACATAATTATTGGCACCTTCAATTTAATATTTGGTAGCACACCCCTTGGAAAAAAAATTAATGAAATGAAAAATCGCTTTCTGTAACCATCAATGCGTATCTTACACCTCTCTACCGGAGTTTTGGACCACTCTTCTTTTGCTAACTGCTCCAAGTCTCTCAGATTGGAAAGGTTCCTTTTCCCAACTGCTGTTTTGAGATCTCTCCACAGATGTTTTATGGAATTTAGACCTAAACTCATTGCTGTTCAGTTCAGTACGCTCTTTCGTTTTGTCTTAAACCATTTCTGGGTGCAATTTTCTGGGGAAAGTGGTGCATTATCTGACAGAAATGCAGGGGTGTCAATATTTTTGGCCATGACTGTCTAACGGAACATGTAAACCATTTTAAACATAAACTTCTTGCAGAATCATACACCCCTAGATGTTGCTTTTGGTAGCCATAAAAGAATATCTTGTGCCCCTTTCCGATTTAGTTTTACTGTCTTTATGGCTAATCTCCACCATCTTTCAAATCATTGTCCCAGAAGATAGTCCCCAATGGCCATGGAGACAATCCCACTGAACAGTACAATGGCAGTGATCAGCCATAAAGTTAGACCCAGTAACAAAGTGGAACTAAATCAGACAGGGTCACAGATGAGGCTTTTCTGGCTAACAAAGTTCACATCAAGCGTCTTGTGGTGTCTGCTCTTGGGGTGAAGTGTTACTTAAACCAGTTTAAAATTGAGTACAGATTCACATTAAGGATAGTGTAGCTCCAGATGTATATACTATGTAGACACTATGGAGTGAAGTTTTGCTTTTCAGAGCACTAAGATATAATCTATAATCACCTTCCTAAAAGGTGTCCTCTCCAACTACTAATCCTGTTGAATGCATTTTTCGCAAAAACATTTTTTTTTTTAATTTCTCACCTGTTTTAGGGTTATATATAGTAAGAATCACCCCTCCTCCAATTCCCATGCTGTGAGCATTCAGGAGTCCAACACACACCAATGAAGCAATAGCAGCATCAACTGCTGTTCCACCTTCTTTAAGAACATCCCTGTAAATAAAAGTCACAGAAGATACCCAGTTATGATTAGCTATAATTAGAAACACAAATGTGCAGTAATACAAGTGAATCATTGTGTACAATCAATTGGTTCAATACAAGCGAGTCACTGCAGATAATCCTTTTGCTTTGTCTTAGGAAAAGTTTTTAGTGATATACCTCGCAAAGGTCAGATATATACACTTTATATAGGGATGTGTAATCCTTTATAAGTGAATAGTTTATTTCAGTATATTTTTTTTTGCCAGAGAATAGAAGGATTGAGTAATTTTAGAGGCTACAGGGATGATAATACATTGAGAAAAAGGTACAAGAATTTTTCTTCAAGAACCTGGGTATAGAAGACCCTGTCTTGAACAGAAAGTAGTTGTCGGGAAGGCACTAGCGATAGTACAGATGAAGCCTCAAGACGTACATGAGTGCACAGATGTGCGGTTGTCTGTTTTTCTGTGAATAACCGTGCGCCAATATTGGCGTCAATAGGACTATTTAAACTGCAGAAGTTCTATTAGCCAGTGCTGTCTGATCTACAGCTATTACCCATGTTCTTATATCTTTTCCTGTGTTGACTTCTGTTATTGACCCGGCTTGCCCTGACCTTGCTTGAAAACTACCTGCCCTGACCTTGACTTGTCTCTGGATTTGCTCTACCTCCTGCTCATCTGCCTGATTCTATATTGCTGACTTCCGCTTGTATCCTGACCATTGTCTGCCTGCCATTTATGCCTGTATCTGACTGTCGCTGGCCTGGCTCGTCTGACCCTCCATCCAGTTATCCACCTGTCCTGCTCTGCATGCTACCTGGTCCCTGCTGGTTCTTCACCTGCTAAGTGCTGCCAGTTCTTCCAGACCTGCTACCTGCCAGCTACCTGTCAAGCACCGGTCAACTGCTGTCTGTCCAATCCAGGGGTCTGCTGTCTCTGCTGCCATCTGCTGTTCCAGCGATCTGACCTGTCTCTGGCGACCCACCTGCTACACACTGCCACGGCTGATGGACACCTTACAGGCACTCATACCTCCCTGCGCCCTCACGACCACTGTCGTAATATCAGTGGTCTCAGACCCGGGGCTGTACGAAAGGACTCCCTATACACGTCAGGCTCTGCCACAAGGAAAAAATATATATGGACCCCGAAAGGGTGGCGACCCCAGGGATTTTGTGGGTGGGAGGGAGACAAACTAACAAAAAATCTAGAGGTGAAGGATAGTAGAGTATATAAAAATTGTAAACTACATTATTTTTGTACCATAGGACTTGGCATATGTATCCATCTTAGCCGTTCCTTGTGGACCGCACAGGCCGGATGCATTCTATGACTCTGCCTGTCTCAAATGCTGTTACCCATGAATATTGATATGGGACAACACTACTAAACGATGGTTTGAGCTTTCAATCTACTCCAACCCTTTCTCCTGCACTACCTCAAAAAATTTGGGAGACTAATACTGCAAGCATTACACTCTGAACATTGCATCCTCCTTGATTCTTATAAACAACTGTAAATGGTGTAACAAGTAAGTTTGTTTTTTGTTGGTGTGTCACTATTACCAGTTACAGTTATCTCCAAGCTCCCCAACCAACTCCTGTATGCCCACCAAACTATAGATGCCTAGTATTTTTGTACTCCGTTTCTTAGTATATTTTTACCTCTTATACACTTGCAGATTACATTGTATAACTGCACAGGAAATACCCTGAAGAAGGAATTCACATTTCATATATTCCGAAACATGTTGGATCTTTCCATATGTACCATTCACGTATGAGTTCTTCATGAGTAGAACCTGTATGTAAAGGATCATTTGCAGTTTCTGTACATTTGATTGTTTTTAAATTTCCTACATTATATGTAATTTTGAATAAAGTTTACAATTTTTATATACTCTACTATCCTTCACCTTTATATTTTTTGTTACGGTTTGTCTCCCTCCCACCCACAAAATCCCTGGGGTCGCCACCCTTCCGGGGTCCATATATATTTTTTCGTTGATTGTTTTTGGGATGTGGTGAGAGGTGAGCTCCACCTTTGAGTCTGACTGCTCATCTATATTGTTTGATGGTTCAACCACACTTATATGAGGCTCTGCCACAAGGTACGTGACAGTAGTTACTCACCATGACAGAAGTGGCTCCAATGAGGATTTGCTGCAGATACTAATGATCTTAAGCAGATGATTATTTTTGGTTCCTTGAGGACTATTAGACTTTTTTGCCTATGCAATTTATTTTGGGCTGCATGCAGGGCTGCAACTAACGATTATTTTCATAATCGATTAGTTGGCCGATTATTGTTTTGATTAATCGGTTAATAACCTTTCAAAAAAGTGTGGTGTATAATTTAGTTAATATGTAAAGTTGAAAAAAAAGGCAATTTATTCCTAAATAGCTTTATACGCAGGGGTGAACATAAATAACCAACTATATGGTTAGGGAGTAAAATCTTTAATCCTCCCTGAGAATAACAGACAGAAGAGATATACTCTATATACTATTAGAGGTTGAATCTGGTAAATATCATCAGACTCAGATCAAATTTTTTTATTTAAAGAAAAAAAAAAAAAAAAATTCTAGACTATTTTGCAGATTTTCAAACAGAACTGTAATATTATATGCTTTTCTGCAGCTTCTCCATTGAAGTATATTGAACTAAAAAAGCACCATTTTGCATTGAAAAAGGTCCTTGACCCTTTTCAAATACACAGCAGCTGAAAAAAGCATAGATATGAATGTTAAATGAACTGTAGTGCATTTCTGCAAAAAGCACCAAAAAACACATGGGTGGGAACCTGGCCTAAGACATTTAGTAACATAATGGAGTTAAAAAAAAAAATTAGCCCTTAGTTTTTTTACTTTGCAACAGTGAAAGTAATATTTACATTAGAGATTTGCTCTTTTTGTACTATATAGGTCTAATTTTAGCTTTTTTTTAACCCCATTATGTTACTGACCGATTAATCGATCACTATTTTCATAGTTACATAGTTACATAGTAGGTGAGGTTGAAAAAAGACACAAGTCCATCAAGTCCAACCTATGTGTGTGATTATGTGTCAGTATTACATTACATATCCCTGTATATTGCGTTCATTCAGGTGATTATCTAATAGTTTCTTGAAGCTAAACATGCTCACCGATGAGACCGCTGCCTGTGGAAGGGAATTCCACATCCTTGCCGCTCTTACAGTAAAGAACCCTCTACGTAGTTTAAGGTTAAACCTCTTTTCTTCTAATTGTAATGAGTGACCACGAGTCTTATTAAACTCTCTTCTGCGAAAAAGTTTTATCCCTATTGTGGGGTCACCAGTACAGTATTTGTAAATTGAAATCATATCCCCTCTCAAGCGTCTCTTCTCCAGAGAGAATAAGTTCAGTGCTCGCAACCTTTCCTCATAACTAAGATCCTCCAGACCCTTTATTAGCTTTGTTGCCCTTCTTTGTACTCGCTCCATTTCCAGTACGTCCCTCCTGAGGACTGGTGCCCAGAACTGGACAGCATACTCCAGGTGCGGGTGGACCAGAGTCTTGTAGAGCGGGAGAATTATCGTTTTATCTCTGCAGTTGATCCCCCTTTTAATGCATGCCAATATTCTGTTTGCTTTATTAGCAGCAGCTTGGCATTGCATGCCATTGCTGAGCCTATCATCCACTAGGACCCCCAGGTCCTTTTCCATCCTAGATTCCCCCAGAGGTTCTCCCCCCAGTGTATAGATTGCATTCATACATTGAACCTCATTTGCCATGTAGTCGCCCACCCCATTAATTTGTTCAGGTCTTTTTGCAAGATTTCCACATCCTGCGGAGAAGTTATTGCCCTGCTTAGCTTAGTATCGTCTGCAAATACCGAGATTGAACTGTTTATCCCATCCTCCAGGTCGTTTATGAACAAATTAAATAGGATTGGTCCCAGCACAGAACCCTGGGGAACCCCACTACCCACCCCTGACCATTCTGAGTACTCCCCATTTATCACCACCCTCTGAACACGCCCTTGCAGCCAGTTTTCAATCCATGTACTCACCCTATGGTCCATGCCAACGCACCTTATTTTGTACAGTAAACGTTTATGGGGAACTGTGTCAAATGCTTTTGCAAAATCCAGATACACCATGTCTACGGGCCTTCCTTTATCTAGATGGCAACTCACCTCCTCATAGAAGGTTAATAGATTGGTTTGGCAAGAACGATTCTTCATGAATCCATGCTGATTACTGCTAATGATATCATTCTTATTACTAAAATCTTGTATATAGTCCCTTATCATCCCCTCCAAGAGTTTACATACTATTGATGTTAGGCTAACTGGTCTGTAATTCCCAGGGATGTTTTTTGGGCCCTTTTTAAATATTGGTGCTACATTGGCTTTTCTCCAATCAGCTGGTACCATTCCAGTCAATAGACTGTCATAATTGATTAATTTCATAAACGATTAGTTGGCGATTAATCGATTAGTTGTTTCGGCCCTACATGCAACGCTCGAGTTGTGGGGGCTTGAACAGGTGGTGACATTTACATTTGGGCATCTGTTATAGTAGAGGTCCAGAGATCTGGTTTTTACATTTATAAGCCTCAAATAGGTCACATCCTGCTCACGATAAGACGTCCGGAAGCAATTGAGTCAATGAGTCAAGTTTGCATACATACAGTAATTGTGTGTTTTTTATATTGGTGGGGTATGGGGCACTGTGGTTAAGTTAGATTTTTTAAGAACTTATGAAATTTGAGAAATATTTTTCACTAACAAACTTTGAAATTGATATTATGTCCGAGTGAAGCCACTTTCCATCATGGTGTCTTCTATACCCAGGTACTTGATCATTTATTCACTGCAGTTTTGGTTATAGTGACGGCACTAAACAAGCGAGTAGGCACACATTTAGACGGCTAGCTTTTCTTGCCCCTCATTTGTTATTGTTTTATTGAGAAAAGTACATGTATTATCAAAACATGAGAACCCATCTCAAATGAATACAGATCTGCCTTTATTCAGAAGACTTTCCACGAAGGGTAAACAGACAAACCATCATCTATATCAAGTATTCTTTTCTTATAACCTCTTGTTGCAAATGAGCGGAGTCCCAGAAAAAGGCCTTTATCTTTGCTTTGTTAGAAATTTTTAAAGCATGTGTTAGTAAACTTGGCTGAACAATGTTGAGTGCATGCTGTGATGACTAGGGTTTTAGCATACCCAGACACTTCTCTGTATGCCCCTCACTTGCCCACCTTATTTCCAAAAAAGTTAGCACGCTGTATGAAACCTACATAAAAACAGGATACAATATTTTGCAAATCTCAAACTCATATTTAATTCACAATAGAAAACATATCAAATGTTTAACTTATAAAAACAACACTAAAATACACTCTAAGTAGCAGAGTCCCCTGTAATATTGCAGCAGCGCTCTTGTCATATATTAAAAGATGGCAAGCTTCAGTATATTGTTCATATATGGACTATTGCGATGCGGTTCAGTAGTGTCATATGGTAATTTTGATTGTGAAGAAACACCTTCTACCAAACACTTCACCACGTGAGATGATCTCCCCTTTGGGGATGCACTCACCACATATGCAGAGATAATGCGCCTTAGATCTGATCACGGACTCTCAATCGCTCTGAAAGATTACAAAGATGTGGCATCTTTGTACTCTAATACAGCATGATGATGCCCTTCTGGCCTTAAAATTGGGCCCTTTGTCAAAGAGATGATCTTCCGCATAATCAAAAAATATTCCTGGGGCACGCCTTGGACTACTGTCTATCCCATAACTATTTTTGGTACAGCAACAGATTTTATTCGCAACAAAGAGGAGTTTCTATGGGCGCAAAATTTGCGCTAGTATAGCGAATCTTTTTATGGCTGAATGGGAAGACCAGGTGATTTTTAAAGAGAAGCATTAAGAACTGATCTTTTATAGACGTTTTATCAATGATCTCTTTTTTTATCTGGGCAGGGACCAGTGAATCATCATTGCAAATTTTTACAAGTACTGAACAGTAATAATAACATAACGTTAACCTACCATTACCACACTGAAGAAATTAACTTCCTTGATGCAAGTGTGTATCATCATAATGACAGATTGGAAACAAAAGTTTACTTTAAAGCAACAGGCAGAAACAGTTATCTCCCTACTTCCAGTGGCAACTATTCCCTTTGGCTCAAAAATATTCCAAAGGGGCAGATCATGAAAGAGTTAGGAGAAATTGCTCCGAGGACACCAACTTCATTCTTAAATCTAGAATTTTAACTGAGAGGTTTGAAGCCAGGGGCTATGACTCTCAACAATTGGAAAAAGTGGTTGAAGAAGTAGGCTCTGTCTAAAGGAAGGGATTTGCATCCCACTATGGAACCGAATATGAATAAAGAATGGGGATTCATTTCAGGGTTCCATGCCCAATATAAAAGATGTTGAGTCAATCTTCAAGCAACATTGGTATGTTCTTCTTTTGGATAAGAAATTGAGCACTGAATTACCGCCAGCACCACAATTTATATATAGAAAAAGTGCCTAGTTTCAGAGATTGGAGTTGTTAAAGTTTTGGACCCACCAAAGCGACCTCAATCTTTTTGGGACCCAAATGGCCTCTTTTCCTGCAGAAGGTGTAAGGCTTGCAGAAAGGTCTCAAGACCAATTAGATGACTAGAAACATTCAGTTCTCCTGCTAAATAGGAGTTTTGATATCAAACAATTCATAACATGTATTAGTATACATGTAGTCTATGCTTTAAAATGCCCTTGTGGCCTTTTATATATATAGGGCGCACTAAGAAAATGCTAAGAATAAGGATAGCCGAACACATCCACAATATTAAAGATAGGGTTCAAGGACCATAATGTGTCCCTCCATTTTAAACTGAAACACAATCAGGATCCAACAGGTCTAGAATTTTGGGGGTGGGGCATTTAGAGCCACACTGGAGGGGTTCTAATCTGGTTTGTGAGTTATCAAAACGAGAAACTCAGTGGATATATTTAACAGATGTTCTCTCCTCAAAAGGTTTGAAAATTGAACTGGACATAAATTGTTTTATCAGTGATGCTTACTATGATTTTTCGTTACATTAACTTTAAGTATTTACGATGGACTGTGCTTTAGATTTACATGATAATATGCTAATATATAAATGTTCAACCAGCTG
The DNA here is from genome assembly GCF_042186555.1 of Aquarana catesbeiana. Lineage (NCBI taxonomy): Eukaryota > Metazoa > Chordata > Amphibia > Anura > Ranidae > Aquarana > Aquarana catesbeiana. The sequence continues at coordinate 286,371,748 of NC_133324.1, forward strand.
GTTTGGGTGGAATTACAGGGTTGCTTAAGTAGATCTCTTCATTATTTAGATTTTCTTAATATGGTATTAACATATTTTTGACCATCCCTCATCTCTGCATGAATTTTATCATATACCAAGTTTTTTTTGGACATTTAGATGGATGTTCAATAATTTTTAATAATTTGCTGATTTTATTAACTTTGTTGTATACTGCTACAAATGTATATATTTTGTTTGCAGCTTTGGATATACATGCCCCATCATAGGTACGCTCTACCCTTACTAACTTGTTAAGGGGTAGGTGAGATATGGGCTTATGGGTCATATACTTCTGTGTGAGGATCCACGATTGTGGATCCTCGTTTTAATCGTGTTTATTAATTTTAAATGCATTATATACGTGCCTGATTGTTACCGATTGGTTTAGAATTAGTTAGCTTTGTAACCGTGATGATTTCTGTATTGTCCTTCTACATGCCAGTGCATTGGTGGAGCACCAAGTGGGCAGATAATGGACGTCACATGATTGTACACGGCGCAGGGCGGTGACATGTGTTTCATATAAAAAAAACGGTGTCTACACCACGAGATCACGCGCTCAGACGAAGTCAGGAAGTGACAAAACGCATCAGTGTGATCTCCGTGGTTTTACCGGAAGTGACATGTGCGTGTCACAGACAGCCGAGGTATCAAGAAGTAGGATTGAACTGCTGGTTTACTCAGACGTTTCCTTACCATTACCGGCTACCGGTTGATTTATGCACAGGCACTTTACATTGCTTGAGTTTATTTGATTTTTTTGTACGTATATTTTGTAAGGGGTTGATTGGGGATCATTAAATACTTATCAGTATTACGCTATGTGGCCAATTTGTTTTCTCCACATGGATCCTTGCAGGATACGGCTTTAAGTCTGGTGGGAGTTCTTTCAGAGTGATGGACAGTCAGTGATAAGATCTAAGGTGCATTATCTCTGCATGTGTGGTGAGTGCATCCCCAAAGGGGAGATCATCTCACGTGGGGAAGTGTTTGGTAGAAGGTGTTTCTTCACGATCAAAATTGCCATATGATACTACTGAACCGCATCGCAATAATCCATATATGAACAATATATTGAAGCTTGCCATCTTTTAATATATGACAAGAGCGCTGCTGCAATATTACAGGGGACTCTGCTACATAGAGTGTTTTTTAGTATTATTTTTATAAGTTCTTTATTATATTTTTAGCGTCTGCTATTATTGTGATTTTATAATTAAAGGTTATATTATCATTTTTCATTTTAGGCTCTGCGAGTTTCATTACACAGTAACCTCAATTTTTATAGCCAGGGCGCTGAGCGGTGCTTTTTTAGGGGGGCTACACAAGGCATTTTTTATATATATCAAATGTTTAAATGGAGAAAATATACCATTTTAAGAAAAATAAGGTAATGTTGAAACTGATGGCAGCAACACATCTCAAAAATGTTGGAACAGGGCATCAAAAAGCTGGCAAAGTGGCACTAACAAGGAAGAGCTGGAAGAACTTTTTGCAACTAATTAGGTTAATTGGCAACAGGTCAGTAACATGATTTGATATACAAAAGAGCATTTAGAGAGTCAAGTCAGAGTGTCTCAGAAGTAAAAATGGGCAGAGGTTCACCAATCTGTGCCTCTGCCTCTGGGTGTCATACTTTTGGCTGTCAGAGTCTTGCTATGCTTCATGGGACTTGTAGTTATGCAACAGCTGGAGGTCCGCTAATTGCATATCCCTGATCTACAGTATATGATATCATCAAAAGATTCAGAGATTCTGGAGATCTCTGTGCACATGGGTGCAGGGTGTTCACTGCACACAGGCCTGGGGGGGGGGGGGGGGGGGGGTGGCAATGTGGTCTGACACACACTGCACCCATGGATGATGAGACATGGATGCTAAAATTGAACAGTGGGGTATGACCAGTGCAGCGGTGGGGGCTGTTAGAAGCACCGATCTTCCTGTATGACTTTCAGTGGAGCAGCTGAAATCCGCTTCTCCTCCTCTTTCTCCCACGGCTGTCAGCTGCTTCACTGAAAGCCATACAGGGAGATTGGTGCTTGTTACTACTCCACCGCTGCACCGATCACCCCCGACTGCCCATCGGATTTTCCATCCTCTTGGCCCCCCTGTGTGTTCCTACTGGCTCCCCTGCCTGCTCCTCTCACCCCCCTGTGCTACTCTAGTCCCCCTCTATGCTCCTCAGCCCCCCCCCCCCCCCCCCCATCCTGGATTTATCAGGATGGAGAACAAAGGAAGGGGCTGGTAAATATGTCATTTACCGGTCTCTTCAGTCTCTGAATGAGAAGAGTCAGTAATCACTGACTCTGTCCATTCATAACCAAAGCATTTTACGCTGTGTTTACTATGCTTCCTGTTTATGAATGAACAGGAGCATCTGTCTCTTGTTCATTCATCTTCAGTGGAGCTGAGGCTGCAGAGAAAAAGACTATGGAATCTCTGTCCTCAGTCGCTTCCTCTGTCTCAAAGGGGGAGATGTCAGGGGTCCATTTAGACCTCTGACATCTCACCAAAGCCCCCCAATTAAATTCTAAAAAAATAAATAATAATAATAATAATAATAATAATAATAATAATAATACTACTAAAGAACTACTGACCCCGTCCAGTACCCTACTGACACCATCCACATGCACTCCACATTCCTCTCCTGCACATACTACCCACTGCCGTACACTGCGCACTCCTCTCCTTGCACATACTACCCACCACTGTAAACTCTGCACTCCTCTCCTGCACAAAGCATAAAAATTTAGCCAGCAACTCGATAACCCCCTAGTATAATTCCTTTATTTGGCTACATCATATACACAGGATTAATGCTGACATGTTTGGCTAGCACAGCCGCCTTACTCATAGCATGCTGTGATAAAAAAAAAAAAAAAGAAGGAAAAACCAAAAAGTATTTATAATATATATATATATATATATATATATATATATATATATATATATATATATATATATATATATATATATATATTTATTTATTATAGATATACATATATACACACACACACACACACACACACACACAAATGTTTTACCTTTCATTTCTATTTCAAACTGAATAGGTTGTTTTACAAGGTGATTGTTTAAATCACTTTACTGGGGGAATAGCTCCTGCGGCACTATTGTATTCTGCCAGCAGGGAGCACAAGGAGCCTTCCCCACTGGCAGGACACAACCATTAGTGTTGCTGGGTACAGCCGGTAGCACTAATCATTCAGGAAAAACCTGACAGGCTGGTAATACATAGTCAAATCTATAGATTTACTTGTGTACAGCCAGCGTACCCATACATGCTGAACGAGCTGAATTTTGATCAAATGTATGCCTGGTGTAATGCTACCATTAAAATACTTATCATACCTGTACTACCTCCTCTTAGTGCCTGTGAAGCCCACAGAAATGTCTGTGCAAATTTTAATTGCCTAAAGGTTGGTATTTGGATAGGTATATTCCCAACGTGTTCCCATTCATAGCAATGCTTATAATAGGCAGCCCAGGCTGATGGTTGGGGTTTAGGAGGCCTTTGGTAGTGCTTTGGACAACCATCTGGTCATTGTACAGATATCACGTGTTGGAGAGGTTCTAAAGTTTACTTTCTTTCTATTTAAAGTGATTGTAAATGATCACCTTATTAAAAAAAAAAAAAAACCCAGTTTGAAATAGAAATGAAAGGCAAAACATTTGTGTGTAGAAAAAATAAAAAATAAAATAATTATAAATACCTCCCCCCCCCCTTTTTTTTTTTTGCTCACATTTCCTCTGTTCTCAGTAGCATAAGAGCTGGGGAGGAGAAGCAGCAGCAGACTGAGCTTCCCAGTGAATGGCTGTGCAACGGGGGCATGTCAGGTCAGGTCTGATCATTGGAGGAGAGCAGGTCGAGTTCCCAGTACACCTAGAGAACTGACCACAGTGTGTTCTCCTGCTTAGTGTGGTCAGTTTTTGATAGGAAACCAGAGGGACTGGCAGGATCACCAGGGATTTCACACAGATGAAGCAATACAAAGAGAACAGGATACTTTCTCATACAAGTACATGGCACAGCAGGCACATATCGGGAATATGAATTGATGGGGTAACAAACGCTTGAACACGGACTGTGTTGATGGGGGAATCAAGCCATTTTCTTTCCTTCAACCCGTGTTGGAAGAAAGGAAAATTGCTTAATCTATGGCCTGCCTTAGTTTGTACACTTTGACAACACTAGATTTATTTATCACACTCAAAGTTTCAGCCTCTTGCACAACATGCCTCATTTTTTTTGCTGACAAACACATTTTGCTAATATATTAAATAAAATCGAATGCTTTCAATGGGCACATACCATATTTTGCATATTTATAAATCAGTGAATCGGACATCCACCAATTGTAAAGTAATTGCTGATGTAACTGTTTTTGAAGCTTGCTCTTCCATAGTTTTGCAATTGTATGAAATACTGAGATTTGTTGATTAGCCTAATAGAGGGGTCTCAGCTTCCCTGCTTAATGTGGGTAACCTTTTTATCTATGCACCAATCATCATATGTACATGGGGCAGCCATGTTTGTTCATAAGATATTCAGGCTCTACCTCAATCTAGTCTAGCCCAATTGAAAACAATAGCCTCTCTGTAAAGTAGCAGAGAGTCTTTAGACCTTGCATAGCACTCCACAAAGTTGTACATTCAGCATACAAATGTATGTTTATGGTGTTGTCAGCGCTGGTTTAAAGGCGGAGGTGGGTGGGGGGGTGGTAATACCAGAGCAAAATAGGTTTTGTCATTGATCATTCCCCAGATGTTGGAAAGCTGACAGTGTTTGGTGACCTCCATTTTTAGATTTTTAGGTCAGGTAACTGTTGTCTCAAATCTATGGGTAGCCTAAACATGGCCATAGACATTTGTGGTAGGTCGGACATTTGTCTGTAATCAAACCATCGGACATTGTATTTTAAGTCAACTATTACGCTAAAAAGGAAAGTGACATTCCTTTTAGGCAGACAACAAAGGAGAGAGGATGTAGAAATGGAAAAAAAGAGCCAGTTTATCTCATGGGAAAGAATAGCAATTGGGTGAGATTTTCTAATCTGTCTGATCACTCCGATATAAAAAACAGTGATTTAGGGCTGCTGAAGCCTAACCCTAAATAATTAATTACCACTCATTAGTCTTCTAATATCTAACCAAGCTTATCTCATTGGTTAATAAAAATTAGAACACATTTTTTGCACTACCTCCAGCAGTGCCCTCCCTTTACCATAAAAAGCAAAGTTCCCAGTAGTAACACCTACCTTTTAATGTTCTAAGCAAGTCCCAGGTTGTGTGGAATGCCCAGTGAGGCTAAAACCTGATCCAAGAGCTGGGCATTACCTTGGGATGCTGATGGGTGCCTTAGGTATAATAGCAAACTTGGTCTACACTTTTGGTGTCTGTTTCTGGACACTTTCAATACTCTAGTTGGATTAATCACCTAAATGATTCTGTAAGGTTCTGCTGCCCTCTACTGTATGTATTTGTAAGTGGCTGTGCTGAGTTATTTGTCCCATCACTACCTGTCCCTGGCAACTGGGTCAGAAAATCCCAGAAGGAAGAGAGAGAACATCTGAGATACACATCCTGTCCACAGGAGAGCTGTTGCTGAACGCAGACCAAAATACAGGGATTAATCTCATGTTAAATAGTTTTGTAATTATTATAAATTTAACATCACCTTTCTGAATGACAGTCCGCAAACGGACATTTTCTTCAAAATCTGGCGGATACCAGGTTTATTTGCAGGAGGTTTGCAAAATAAAAATAAAAACAAAACATTAAATTCAATCCTTGCCATCCAGCACTAACTAAACAAATAGTCTTCTCTCTATACAGTGCGGGGCTGGTCAACCACAAAAACATGCGGAAAAGCAACCCTTATAGTCCAACACCCAGAGCTCCTCTCACTCAGGTTCCCTTCCCGAGTCTCAAAACCAGAGCAGCCTGCTGTGCTCTCTTCCTAGATATTTAAAGTCCAGCTGACTGTGGACTCCAGTGGACCCAAACATCCGGACCAGAACCCAGCCTGCCACAGAGGCTGGAAAAACTGGGCTGGATTCCGGTTCAGTCCCTTACAATGGAACAAATGCGAGGTGAAATGTACCTATTATCGTGTATCTCACCTTGCATACCGTCACATATCCTCCCCCTCTGCTCAAGCCCCTGTGGCTGAGCACTTGACCCAACCATACAGTGCACGCGAGAGAGGGCATCTGCGTTATTTTGGAATTTTCCCGGCCTGTGCTCCACCGTAAACGGAAAGGGCTGTAAAGCCAGGAACCACCTTGTCACACAGCCATTTTTCTCCCTGTTGTCACACATCCACTTTAGGGGAGCATGGTCGATGACCAGTTTAAATGACCTCCCCAGTAGGTAATACCTTAGGGAGTCTAAGGCCCATTTAATGGCGAGTCACTCCTTTTCTACGATGGCATAGTTCTTTTCGTGCTTGTTCAGCTTCCGGGTCAGGTATACAACTGGGTGCTCCTCACCATCCCTGTTCTGTGACAGTACAGCCCCTAGGCCCACCTCAGAAGCGTCCTTCTGTACGACAAACTCCTTGCTGAAGTCTGGGGCCACTAGTACTGGTAACCCACAAAGGGTCTGCTTTAAGTTCTGAAATGCCTCCTCGGCTTGGGGATTCCACTTGACCATGACTGACCCTCTACCCTTCGTCAGGTCAGAGGGGCGGCCATGGCGGCAAGAGAGGCAGCATGCCAGGCTGTTTGGACAATAGATTGAGGATCTCCCTATCATTGCTGATCTTGTCTTCAGGTCTCTGACACCAGGACAGACACTACATGGTAATCATTCTCAGGGGTTCCTGCAAATGAACTTTGCTGAGATATTCATCTGGTGGTATCGCTATGAATAACTATGTATACACGGGTGTCACAGCCCCCGGCCTCCCTTTCTGCTCCCCACACGATTTCCACTGGCCCGCACCACATATATGCGGAGAGACATGTTGCCTACATCTGGCACCTCGCACACAGCTCCCAGCACTCCAAACCTCTTGTATGGTGCTCCATGCTATCTGGCTCCCTGCTGCAGCCTGTATGTGGTTTCCCTCATACTGGCCGCAGACTTCCTTCCCCCAGGCTCTAATAGGCACGGCACAATCCTTCTCGCACTGTGCCCTGCTGGAGACAAAGAGCTCACCCCTGACCATGTGCTTGATGTGGAAGGGGGTGTAGCCTGAGTTTAGGCTGCCCAGATTAGGCAAGAATTAAGTGCTTGCCACCAGTTTCCTGGGCTTTTGGGTCCTGCCTTCCTTCCCTTTTTAAATATACAGGGGGAATGCTGGGCTTCAGGGGCTTTTTGGAGCGGAATTGCATAGGAGCCAGAGGGTCCCCATCCAGAAGAATTTAGCCTTCGCTTGCCTCCTCAAGGACACCCTCCAGTCATGTACACCACTTATATGAACTCACACGTTTTCAGGTACGCCTGGGCAGTCACAAAGTAGTTAGCTAGGAAATGGACTTTCATGCACTCCAATTCTGTAATGTTCCTGTAGTGTTTTAAGTAATGTTCTTGAGCCTGGTCTGAAGTTATTTAAAGAGGTGTGTAATGAAACATCCCACACTCCGCTTGAGTGCTTCCGTCAGCACACTGCTTCCTCCAGTGTGAAACTTCAGATATCAGATATTACAGCCCATATATTGTAAGAACCAGGCGAGACTAGCTCAGTTACAAACCTGCAACATGGAACTGTTTATTGAAACACAGGTACAGATATTCAAACTTCTCCTCAGTAGACTGTCCAATCAGCAGGGAGAGATGTTGGAGGAATTCGCACCCTCCCCTCTCACAGCTAATCTACATACACATCCCATAATAACCAAGGCAGACAGACACAATAGAACAATGGAATGCAGCCACACCACAAACGACCCAACACAGAGCACACCATAGTATTAGACAATATACAATATGAAGAAAAGCGGTTTAATATTAAAATACGTAGAGGATTCTTTACTGTAAGAATGGTAAGGATGTGGAATTCACTTCCACAGGCAGTGGTTTCAGCGGGGAGCATCGATATTTTAAAAAAACGATTAGACCTGAACGACCACAACATACGGGGATATACAATGGAATACTGACATAAAATCACACACATAGGTTGGAGATGTAGATGGACTTGTGTCTTTTTTCAACCTCGCCTACTATGCAAATATATATATATATATATATATATATATATATATATATATATATATAAAAAAAACACAAACATTTCAGTGTAGTTGTACAGGCGCGAGGTGTTGGGTGCGATTAGTACAGATCAGACTGGGGTTCTTGGTCACCCTGTGCCCCTTTTATAGACACAGGGTGACTTAGACATAGGAGGTTTCCCCAACCTCCCCAAGGAATTCTGGGTTCCACGGGCCCCCCCCCGCCCAAAGTGACTCCCGTCACAAGGTGCATGTTGGTACATGTCATATCAGAAGAACAGGGCCTGTAAAGCACACATGGTACGACAAGCAAGGCCATTTCAAAAATTTAACTTTAACTCAGGAGTTCGGAGCAGGAGAGTAGCTGCCATGGAACTGGTGGGAATATATAGCAGCTGATCATAAAGCGTGGTACCTGGTGTGACAAGTAGGCATGTGCAATTCGTTTCGTTACGAATTCGTTTTTTAACGAATTTCGACAAATTCGTTAATTTGGGAATATCCGAATTAACGAAAACCCGTTTAACGAATTTTTTCCGAATATTCGTAAATTCGATAAAATTGGACATTCGTAAATTCGGGCATTCGAACATTCGTACATTCGCAATTTACATTCGTACATTCGTACATTCGAACATTCGTACATTCATACATTCGCAATTTACATTCGTACATTCGTACATTCGTGCATTCGTACATTAGTAAATTAGTGAATTCGTAAATTTGTAAATTCGAAAATTCGGAAATCTGAAATAATAGTTAACTAATAATAACTTAACTATTAGTAATTACTAGTAACTTTGAATTTATAGGTATTGTAATTTCCTTTTAAATTTGGCTGTTAGTGAACGTAACACATACAAATTTATCCGAAGTTATGAATGATCCGAAAAAACGGAATGGAACGTAATGAATTAATAATAAATAACAATAATAATAATAACAATGTTTTATTATTATTATTTATTATTAATTTGTTCCGTTCCATTTGTTTAAATGCAGCCTTCATTTTGGATAATTCGTAACTTCGGATAAATTTGTATTTGTTACGTTCACTGACAGTCAAGTTTGAAAGGAAATTACAATACCTATAATTTAATAGTTAGTTACTATTTCAGATTTTTGAATTTTCGGGGTTTTTGGTTTTTCAAACTTCGAATTTACAAATTTACGAATTTTCTAATTTACAAATGTACGATTTTACGAATGTACGAATTTACGAATGTACAAATGTACAAATGTACAAATGTAAAAATGTACGAATGTACGAATGAACGAATGTTCGAATTACGAATGTTCGAATTACGAATGTTCGAATTACGAATGTTCGAATCACGAATGTTCGAATTACGAATGTACGAATGTACGAATGAACGCATTTACGAATTTACGAATGAACGAATTTACGAATCGCAATCATAACGAATGACCCGAAAAACGAAAAAAATAATAAACTAATGAAACGAAAACGAAAATGAACGAATTTTTTTGGCTGTGCACATGTCTAGTGACAAGTCCTCCAGTAGCAGAGGGGCCAGCATTTTGCCTCCCTCCCTAGCAGTCAGTTTCCCCAAATGTAACCAGGACCCGTGGTACGGAGACTCAATATGTCTAGCAGCATGGTACAGGAGAGAGAGATAGCGTGCATTTTGAGCATGCATGAGGTCCGTGCTAGTGCTTGGCGGGGCCCTATTCTGTCACTGGGAGTGAGATGGCAGAGTTATGCTGGACTAATAGAGAGGGCATGGGCTCAGCAGTGTCCCTCCTAAATGCAGCATACATCAAGGAAGGTGTGTAGTGTTACGAGATAAAATGCTCACAGGAGAAACTATTAACTACTGCACACAGTGTACAGCTCATCTCTAAGCCAGGGTACCGCCATAATGTTGACTTTTACATGAACAAAGCCCCGCCTGGTCCCAGATGAGCACGCACACGGGAAGAGGTACCCCCGCATGCAAAGCATGTGCCAGTTCCGCTGGATGCTACATATGAGGACCCCAGACAGAGGTCAGGCCTCCAGGAGCTACCTTAGATGCCTAGCTGCCTCTCTGCCTCTGCCCTCTATTCTCCTCAGCTGCTGATCCATGGCCAGGGTGCTCAGCGCTCCTATCTCACTCCGAACCCAGCGGACACTTGCCCAGGGACCTCCCTTCACAATCCCTTCTGAAGCAGCCCTCGGTCACCCAAACCGCCTCACCAGCAGCCCGGGGCCATCATGAGTCCCTGAACCTCCTGTCTCTCCCCTTGCTGTGCCATACTACTGTCCTGAAGATTTTCTCCTCTTGCCGTACCTTAATGTTGCCCTGTGTATCGTTTCCCTTTTGCAATGCCATATTTCCTCTCTATGAATGATTAATCCTTGCTGTGCCATTCTATTGCTCTAAGGATCACCTCCCCTAGCTGTGCCATATTACAATTGCGAGGATCATTATCCTTTACTGTGCCGTATTGTTGCCTTCTGGACGGTTCCCTTTTCTGTGCCCTATTTCCTCCCCATAGATCTTAACCCATGCTCCCATTCAACTGCCCTGAGGATCACTACCCCTTGCTGTGCCATATTACTGCAAAGAGGATCATTTTCTATAGCCATGCCTTATTGATGGCTTCCCTTTAGCTGTGCCATATTTCCGCTCTCTAGACATTTAACTCTTGCTGTGCCATTCTACTGCCCTGAGAATCACCACATGCTGTGCCCACTGCTGACTTCACCACCCAGGGCATGATGGGTCAGTGATGTCACGAGAGTGTGGGATCACCAGGTGACATCATCTGATGGCCACTCCCCATAGTTATACATGAAATGTGCACCATTTAAGCAGACAGATCGGCGGGCCACAGCGTTGGGGGGGGTCATTTTTTTTTTTTTTTTTTTTTTTTTTATGTTCAGTGGGTTGATGGCAGGAGCGTCGGCGAAGGAAGAAGTAGTAAAGAAGAAGATCAGAAGAAGAAGCCGGAGGAAGACCGAAGGAGGAAGGAGAAGGCCGGAAGAAGAAGTGGGGGAAGGGAAAGTCGGAGGAAGAAGCAGGGAAGGAGAAGGAAGAAGACGAAGACGACATTTTTAATAAAAGGACTAGTCAAAAACTGGCTATTATCTTTTGTCACACTACACTACTTTTTTTGGTGAATGGGTAGGGGTACGATGTACCCCATACTCATTCACATATGGGGGGGGATGGGATCTGGGGGCACCCTTATTAAAAGGGGGATTCCAGATTCCGACAAGACCCCCGCAGACCCCGACAACCACCGGCCAAGGTTGCCGGGAAGAGGCCCTTGTCCCCATCAACATGGGGGACCCCAAAGCACCCTCCCCATATTGAAGGCATGTGGCTTGGTATGGTTCAAGGGGATGCTCGCTTGTCCCCTCCCTTTCCTGACCTGCATGCTCAGATAAGGGTCTGGTATGGATTTTGGGGGGGACCCCACTCCATTTTTTTTTTTTAATTTAGGCGTGAGGGTTCTCCTTAAAATCCAGACCAGACCCAATGGGCCTGGTATGGACGGGGGGGGGGGGGCGCACAATGTTTTTGTCTGGATTTTTGAATAGTCTGATTTTTTTAATTCTACACCATAATATTATTAATGTTACATGAATACTTACATACCATTGCATACATTGCATTTGAAGAGTTAAAATTATGGATTAAACCAAACTGATGTGCATTGGCTAATTATGCTGCTGAGTACAATGCAAGTTTAGGAGGCGATACCATCAGTGGGATTCAAACCCACTGCTTTGAAGGTAGCAGGGCATACCACTACACTACAGAGCTGAGCACAATCATGCATAGAAAACACAATTACTAATGTTTGATTCTTTTCATTTTATACAATAATGTTTTGTATTTGAGGCATTAATATTATGGTAACAACCATGCTCATGTGGCATTGGCTATTAGGCATTCGCCTATTGTCAGCATATGCTGCTGATTAATACGTAAGCTTTGCGGTTTTTATTTTCACTGTATGTAGCTGGTTGCTAAGCAAGGGGCCACAAAGCTGGCCACTGCATCTTTAACAACCAAGTCATCAGCTGATAGGTGAATGTAAAAAACAAAACAAAAAATTGTCAGAAAAAAATAAATAAATAAAAAATAAATAATAGCGAAAGAAACAGCGTGGCGTCCCCCCTAGGTCTACACCAGGCCCTTCGGGTATAGTATGGATTCGGAGGCCCCCCCCCATGCCAAAAATGTAACAAAAATTATGGTGTTTCCCCCCCAAAATCCATACCAGACCCTTATCCGAGCATGCAGCCTGGAGGTCAGGAAAGGGAGAGGGCGAGGAAGAACACAGCAGTGGGAGAAGTTGGCGGCAGGAGAAGTAGGTGGCGGGAGAGACAGCGGCAGGACAGCTCAGAGTGATTTTACAATAAAGGACTTGTCAAATACCGGCTCTTGTTTTTTTTTTCCTTTTTGGGGTGAATGGGTACGATCTACCCGATACCCATCCACATGGGGGGGCCAGGAACTGGGTGCCCCCTGATTCTGATAAGGCCCCTGCCTTAAGACCCCGACAACCACAGGCCAGGGTTGTTGGGAAGAGGCCCTTGTCCCCATAACTTAGGGACAAGGTGCTTTGGGGGGGACCCCAAAGCACCCTCCCCATGTTGAGGGCATGTGGCCTTGTATGATTCAGGAGGGGGGTGCACGCTCATCCCCCCCATCCTGATCTCCAGGCTGCATGCTCGGATAAGGGTCTGGTATGGATTTTGGCCCCCCCCCCCACACCAAATTTTGTTTAAACTATTGTTTTTGTGTTTTTTTTTTTTTTTCTTAATTTGGTGCTTAGAGAGAATGCACATTTAGTTGACATATTTCATGGCTTACTTAGTGCACAAAAGAATTAGTAGAGCCCTGGAATTCAGCATTGGAGTAGGGATTTTCTTTTTTTTTTTTTTGGGGGGGTGTTCTTCCCCATTACACTTTCTCTTTTGTATGCAACTAGATTTAATACAGATTTAAAGGGGTATGAATAGTTTGCACTTCTAAAATATGTATTTTGAGTCTGCAAAAGTCAAAACGCAAAGTCCAAAAAAATCTACTTTTTATTTCAACATTAGTATAAACATTTGTTACATAACGTACTTGGGCCAAGTAAAGAAAAAAGGCATGGAAATTATGCTCTAGCATTTGACAATATAGTTAGAAGGTGCCCTGCTCAAAAGAGCTTACAATCTACAAGGGTATGACACTAAAAATTAGACACATTAAAACAAATCACATTAGAAAAGCAGGGGTACAAGCATGTTATTACAAGCATGACAAACCTTATTGGTGATCAGAAGTCCTCGCCCCAAACCCCAAAAAAACTTACATGCCAGGGATAGAAATCAAGCTAATAAGCATGACTCTCCCCAAACCCCTATAAAAGTTAAATGGCAGGATTCTCATAAGCAAAAAACAGACAAAATGAATACAAAAGCCAAAAAGTCAGCGCACAAACTACATTGACACACAGCAGGAATGAATGAATTAGCAGGAACCTTCCTTTTCATCTAAATCATTACATAGCATAGTTGTAAGTCTAACATGTGAGATTTAGAAGCAATCAAACCACAGTCTTAGTGGGGTGTGGGTCAGGAATTATGCCCCCCCCCCCCCAAAAAAAAAAAAAAAAAAAAAAAAAAAAAAAAAACACACACCATATATCTATTTGTAACCCAATATACACAGTGCAAACAAAGATTCTGGCCTCTCAGGCCAAACACCCGCTACAAATGCAGGCCTTTAAATAACCTAGCTAAGATTGCTAGCACAACCTCCAACCAGTGTAATTGTTTCTGTCTCGAGGCAAACCTCAAATGCTCACACCTGTTCATTAGGAATACACACTCTTTACAAATGAAAAAATGCCTCAGCCGATATATCCGCGCAGGGTAAACCTACAAATAACAAATGTTGTAGGCTCTGGCCATGATCAGTGATCCCAAAAATCTCCAAATCAAACTTGTACGTTGTTGGGCATGTGGAGGGTCCAAAACGAGAAAGGACAACTTTGTGAGCGCTGCTTCAGACAAATTGGTGACAAAGCGCATTTCTCATCCATCATAAGCATACGACATTAAAATATGTGGACAGGATCACACCAGGCTTATACATCCATATCTGGGGCAAAAACCCCAGTTCTAGATTTGGTGCAAATCCACACTTGCTTGATTTATAATCCGATTTCTTGGGGTTCCATTATGCGAAACCCATCAAAAATGTAATCACTGGTGAAAAAATAAAATTTTTACAACACAACGGAGGAAGAACATACAAACCTCTAGCCAGGGAGCAGGATTGGGATTTGAACCAAAGATCTCAGTGCTGCTAGGCAGAAGTGCTAACCTTTTAACCACTGTGCTGCTACAAGTTTGTAGGCTGCATCTCTGTGGTGTCAAACTGTCCTAAGTCCCAGGGTGAAAGAAGTTAATCAATGCAGACGTACTGTGGAAGGCCAGAGAGTCAATGAACAACCTGTTTCTGGCATATGCCATCTGTGGCTGGATATTGCTACTGTCAGCATGCTGAGTGATAAACAGCTGTCATTTTGTGGGTTTTGGCTTGGTAAGAGGATGCAATTAGTGGTGATGGGGAAATGTTAAGGCTGTCCTAGTCCTTGCCCATGGAAAAGATATGACACAATTTGCAATGGAATTCCACCACCTATATGTCCAAAGAAATGCAGTATATGTGTATTTATGTGTAGCTCGGTGGCTTACAGGTTAGCACTTCTGCCTAGAAGCCCTGAGGTTCTGGGTTCAAGTCCCAAACATGCCACTTCATGTAGAGAAGTTGTCTGTTCTCCCTATGTTGTTAAACATAACTCCTGACTCAGGGCCTTACATAAATTATCTCTAAATAAATAATTTAGAGATAATTTATGTAAGGCCCTGAGTCAGGAGTTATGTTTAACAACATAGGGAGAACAGACAACTTCTCTACATGAAGTGGCATGTTTGGGATACAAACCCAGAACCTCAGGGCTGCTAGGCAGACGTGCTAACCTGTAAGCCACCGAGCTGCTACATGTGGAACCCTCCTACATATAAATACAGGGGGTCCCCCTAGTTACAAACATCTGACTTACAAACGACTCCTACTTACAAACGGAGGGAGACAACAGGAAGTGAGAGGAAATCTACCCCTAGGAAGGGAAATTCACTCCTGTAAGAGCTATTATGGGGAAAAGGTACCTCCACTGATGCTTTATCACCAAGGCTTGTTTCCACAACAACCCAAAATTTTCAAAATCAAATTGTCATTGGGACAGAAAGTGAGGTGAAATCTTCTGAACAGGGGCACACACAGCAAAACAAATGTTACAGGAATGTTAACCTCTCCCTATGCTATCCAAAAAGCTTAAAAATTGTTTTTTTGGCTGGAGCTACACTTAAAATCTGTACCTGTTCCGACTTACAAACAGATTCAACTTAAGAACAAACCTACAGTCCTTAACTTGTTTGTAACCCGGGGACCCCCTGTACACGTATACTGCATTTCTTTGGACATATAGGTAGTGGAATTACATTAGTCAGGAGTTATTCTTCTTGAGTTATTCTGTGATATTTGGTGGTTCTTGGTGTGCGAGTGTAGAATAGTAATGTTACCCTCTGAATTTTGGGAATGCCATTTTTATTTCTGATGTTGGTACACATATCACATTTTTTGGGCTAAAATTATGATCATTTGGAAGTAAAAAATAAAAAACACTCATTTTAAATTTGCATCAGAAAATGGTATTTGTGGTTTATAAGACACCTGTGTGAGTTTGGGTAAGGATTTTTGTGAGATGGACAGCAACAAGAGACAGGGAAAAATATATTTTACCAAAACATAAAAACATTACACATTCTAGCATTCTTAGGCCCCTTTCACATGCTGTCCGTTTTCGTCCGATCTCTGCATAGGAATCGGCGGCGCTCGACAGGCCTCTCCCCGCTCAGTGAGCAGAGACGGACCTGTCATCCGCCGGCTCAGTGGAGATCAATGGAGAGATCTACCGCTGAGCTGGCCGACTCCGCTGAAACGGATCTGCCTCGTGTAGAAGGGGCCTTAAAAATAAATAAAGAGAAAAGAAGCAACATTGTTGAAAGGACAATTTCTTTGAGATAGAGATACATCAGCGCTATAGTGAATTCCGTTTGGGTGCTAATTACCGTGATTGCGGCATTTTAGTGCTAATTACCGTGATTGTGGTAATTTTGCCACTAATTAGCACTATAGTAAATGACCCCTATTTTGTTTGTTTCTTTGCAGCCTGAAATGAATAGAGACACATTTTTTTGTTTCATCCAGCTGTATTTCTTCAGTGCAAATTACAGTATAACATCCACGTGAAAGATATAACCGCAACATGTTAAAAAAAAAAAAAAAAACACACAGAATTGTGGAGTTGGAAAAAGGATCACCCCCTCCTAAAAATGACTTGAAAACCCAATCAGTTGTAGCCAATCACCTTCTCAATGGCACACAAAGCCATTTTACTTTCAACTCTGATCAGCTGTAGTCATCATGAAAATAGCTTTCCTGGAGAGTTTCAGTCCCTGGTAGTGCAACTGAAGCAAACAATCAACTATGGGTGGCAAGGCACAGTCAAAAGATCTCCGGGATAATGTTGTGGACTGGCACAAGTCAGGAGATGGATACAAAAAAATGGCAAAGATTTAATCAATGCCTAGAAGCACGGTGAAGTCTATTATTAAGAATTGGAAGGAATTTGGTACAACGCAGACCCTCCTTGGATCAGGACGTCGCTCCAAACTGGATGAAAGAGCCAGGAGGAAACTGGTCAGAGAGGTTACCAAGAGGCCTACAGCAACTCTAAAGCAGTTGCAGGAATTTATGGCAAATTTGGCCATTGTGTGCACGTGACAACAATATCACAAATTCTCCACAAATGTGGCTTATATGGGAGGGTTGCAGGAGAAAGGCCACTCCTCAAAAAAGGCCACATGCAGTCATGACTGAGCTTTGCCAAAATGCACCTTGAAGATTCTGAGGCAACGTGCAAAAAGGTGTTCTGGTTAGATGAGACTAAAATTGAATGATCTGGCCTCAACACCAAACAATATGCCTGGCGGAAATCCAATACAGCCCTCAATCCAAAGAAAGCCATTCCTACAGTAAAGCATGAAAGTGGTAATATCCTGTTATGGGGGAGTTTCTCTGCAGCAGGGACTGGTGCACTTTTCAGGATAGAAGAAAAAACGGATGGAGCAATATACTGTGAAATTGTTGCGGAAAATCTGCTGCCCTCTTCCAGGAAGTTGTCAATGGGAATGATCTGGCCTCAACACCAAACAATATGCCTGGAAGTTGTCAATGGGAATGATCTGGCCTCAACACCAAACAATATGCCTGGCGGAAATCCAATACAGCCCTCAATCCAAAGAAAGCCATTCCTACAGTAAAGCATGAAGGTGGTAATATCCTGTTATGGGGGAGTTTCTCTGCAGCAGGGACTGGTGCACTTTTCAGGATAGAAGGAAAAACGGATGGAGCAATATACTGTGAAATTGTTGCGGAAAATCTGCTGCCCTCTTCCAGGAAGTTGTCAATGGGAAGAAGGTTTACCTTCCAACATGACAACGACCCAAAGCACACAGCAAAAATTACCACACAGAGGTTGAAGGAGAAAAAAGGTGAAGGTCTTTGCATGGCCTAGTCAGAGCCCAGACTTAAACCTCATTGAAAATCTGTGGAATGACTTGAAGACTGCAGTCCACAAACGGTCACCATCAAATTTAACTGAACTTGAGCAGTTCTGCAAAGAAGAGCGGGCAAATATTGCAAAGAGTCTAGATGTGCAAAGTTAGTAGAGACACATCCCAACAGACTATAGGCTGTAATTAAAGCAAAAGGTGGTTCAAAAAAATACTGACACAAGGGGTGATCCTTTTTCCAATGTAGCGATTCGGATTTTTTTTTTTTTTTTTTTGACATGTTGGTGTTACATCTTTCACTTGGATGTTATAAGTTGCACTGAGTAAATACAGCTATATAAAACAAAAACCGTGTCTGTCTTCACGTAAGGCTGCAAAGCAACAAAATGTGATTATTTTAAAAGTGGGATGATTCTTTTCTATACCCAGTGTATGTGCAAATTCGCTACTAATATGGTTTGTACATTGAATGTGCTATTAATAATCTTTTCTTATATAAAGCTTGTATTATTTCCAAACTGGTGTGCATCTATATATTCATGGATAATGTTAAATGCTGTTTGCAGTAGTTCCATCTGCTCCCAAATTACTTTGATTAGGTTACTGGTTAATTTGGCAAGAAGGGAATCCCCTCTGTTTACAGAGGCCCTGTCCTGGGTGGAAGCACTGCTGATTTAACAAACTCACTCTTCCACTTAGTGAGGGTTCTGGTTCTTATATTTACCTACCTTTCATTGACTATAATATACAAACTGATTTATGTAATATATATATATATATATATATATATATATATATATATATATATATATATATATATATATATATATAGTGTAGCCATGGTGTTGCAGCTAATAACAAACAATCCACCAATTCACCCCACTGCCAGATTTCATACATCACTTCCAGAGCCAATGAACAGTCTTTTGCTGGTTTTATTATTTTTGTGTAGCAGTCACTACCTAAAGGTAGGTGATCTAGAAGTGTTCTAGTGACAGAATCCAGTTTCAGGCAAATTTAGCCAGGCCTGTGTTCCTATTCCAGGCCTGTTTGTTTTGATCAAGGAGAGTGGGAGTGTTAGTATAGTGGGAGGTGTGATCACCTGCATTGTGGCTCAGAGATCCTCTCCTGTTTCAGTGGAATTTTTCTGGAAGGGAGGTTGGACTTGAGACCTGAGTGGCAGGCAGCTCATGTGGGGGGCTCTGACCCAATCATTAATTTGCATTGGCAGAGGGCAGGCCTCCTATATAAAAGTTGGGGTCACATGCTTCCAGGCTCTCCTGTGTGAGGCACAAGAAAGACAGCATGGCATGCTGAGGGGCCATACCGGGCAACCCCATGCAGGGGGGATGTGCTGTGTGCGTGGAGGAGGGATGGATCTTCATCCCTGTGGAGTGCATCAGGTTGCTGTGGTCGGGGAACTCAGTGCTTGATGGTAAAGAGGATCCAATGGAGGAAGTAGAAGTAAAGAGGCGGAAGTGAACCCGCTTATCGGATTCCTGTGACTGAAGAACATGGGACTTTGATATGAAGAGAAAGTCAGTGTAACGTTCAAAGAAGTAAAAACGCTAGAGAGAGTAGCATAACAAACTGTGTGACTGTGGAACACAGTATGGACAATAATGGATGGGCTGGAGCAATAGTCAGTCGTTTTATTATGTGTTCAGTTCACATTTCTATAACTTCCAAAGACTGAAGGGTGTTGGTATGCGGGTCATGAAGAAGGTGGTGCAGCCCTTCGACCTTAGAGGATTAATACCCCAAAGGAAGCACATCAAGTAGGGCAGAGAAACTATTCAGAGTAGTAAATCTTCAGCCAGATAGACTGCAGTGAGAATCAATACAAGGGAATCATTCAGAGTGATTCGCCTTGTTAACTGGAAGTAATAGTCTATCTATCCTTTTTAATTCTTTATGGGAATCTCATACATCCCTGATATCTCTCAAAGTTTCATCCCATCAATAAAAGCAAAGAAAAAAGGAGTAATTGACTGTTATGTGTCTAAGGATTGACAAGGGGATGGGGCAGGGTGAATGGCAGATTGAACAACTAATTCAGCAGCTCCTTCAGGGCTGCGCTACATTTGTTTTATTGGGGGGTACAACTTGGATAGGGATTGGGAATATGGGATGCCCATAGGATTTATTATTGCATCATATTTATAATCTGAGCACAACAGCACAATGTTAGAGCCAGAAGATTAGATGTGCATGGACATTGAATGTGAATCTCCTACATCTCCATGCAGACCGTTACTCCTCCTGCACTTGTTTCCTTCTACCCACACTAGTTTCCCCCTGCTCAAACTTGTAGTTACAGTATTAAAGTATGTCACATCTTCTTCTATTGGGTAATAGGGACCCACTCTGAATAAGCCCCTCTACAGGCTCTGGTTGCTCGCTACTTGTTCTGCAGAACCTCTCCCCAGAGGCCTAGTAGTTTAAAAGCATGACTTAGATGGTGGACTACGGTTTCCAGCCAGCCCAACTTGCAAATCCTGTGCCCTCAGGCCACATCGATTTGACACAGATCCCCACAGTCTCGCCTCTGATCCAGGACTCCCCATCATCCACTGTGTGTATGATGAAGACTCTGCTAATGACCGTGTAAAAGCAGAGTTCCCTCACAGGACTTCCTGGCACATCCAGCCCTCCACTGTGGTAACACTCACTGACCAGTGTGGTAACACTCACTGACCTTCCACTGCCCTGAGTCCTTGATGAGGAACTTGACTGGATCATGCGTTCCGACAGCTTCACCTGTCCCTCTGCTCCAGAAGTTCCCTACCACCGACCGTGTGGTGGCAGAGACATTGCCAATGACCGTGTAGAGGCAATGTTCCCTCACAGTTCTCCCCGAGCCTTCTCCTGTGATCGGCACACCGATGGGTGTCCTCCTGCTGCTGCCTAGCATTCCATTCCTCACTTCACTCAGCCGACTTCTCTCCCTCAGTGGCATATCACTTCAGCTAATATAGGAGGTCTGCCCCCTGCCAATACCAGATGGGAATTGGTCAGGGATCCCACATGAGCTGCCTGCCACTCCAGTTCCAGGCCCAGCCCCTCTTCCAGAATCTTCTCTCCGATAGCAGGGGAGGCGGCCCAGAACTAGAGCACAGGTGGTCACATCCACTGCTAGTCTGACCACTCCCAGCCCCTAGATCAAAACAGAAATGCCTAGCTTGCAGCATAGGCCTGCCTAAATTTGCCTATTCTGAACCCTAGTAAAATAACCCTTACTAGCACCTACCTACTGGTAGAGTGTGCTACAATTGTATAAGTATATGTTGTACAGATGGTTGATATTAATCAAGGGATTCCTATGGTATGTCAGCGTAGTTGTTTCATCTTGTATTTCAACAGCCAGGCCTCAGTGAGGGGAGTGGAAGCTAGCTTTCATTAGAAGAGTCTGTAGGACAATAAGACTCAGCGGAACTTTAAATGAACCCTTTTAAAGATAAAGTTGGGGTCAGATTTTAGGAGTAAAAGCTAGGAACAGAAGCACAGTTGGGCAAATTTGCTTCAGACACACCACGAGGAAGCTTCTCACACACACACACACACACACACACACACACACACACACACACACACACACACACTTCAATCTTCATATTAGGACTATAACTACATTATTGGTGTTATTTTTACATTCTACATTTTGATATTGTTCTTGTAATATTTTGCTATTTTATTATTGAATTAATTTGAGTTTTTACACAAGAACTGAACAGACTTTCTTGGAACTTTTCTCATCATTATAAGCTATTGAATATCGATAATTTCTAACAGTACCCAGGACCACTCATCTGTCATTGCCATTACAGCCCCATAATTACATTTATTTTACATTATGAGAGAAGTCGAGTAGATAAATAAAAATCCTTCTTGAGTAGGACAGCCAAGAACTCAAACAACATATCAATTTTCACTGGATTGAACATGTGAAGGGGAAATCCAGATTATACACCGCTATTTCCAAAATAATGCAAAAGCACCAATTCCTACATACCAGTATATTGCATGTTGTGAACTAAATAAAGCTGTAACATGATATAAAATGTGTTACACAACAGAGACCCATTTGTTATTGCTACAGTTGCCAATTAGCATTTTGTCACCCAATGGGCCAGCGCTGCTATACCGCCAGCAAAGCGCCGCCACTTATGGCAAGTTTACAGGTTCTAAAGCAGGAGACTCTCTCTCCAGCAATATATTAGTGGCATGTTAGAGATCACAGACCAGTAACTAGCAAAAACAAACAACAATTATTTTAAGAGTCATATCTTTAAAGCAGTGAATCTGACACTGAGCAAACAGTCGGTAGCAAATTCTTCCATGTTCATGTATTTTAAATGACAATGACTGATTCAACACCAGAGAATGCTTGGTGGAAGTCAAATTCACTGCTTTACAATCAAACTACTAAGAGTAATATAGTAAGTACATAATTAGGAGGCAGTCATGGCCTAGTCAGTAAATACTAAAAGCACTGACAAGTGTGTTCTGCATATCTGCAGCTTTCAGAATTATTTATTTTTCAAAGAAAATGTAAAACCACATACTGCTTTTATAAAGAGTTAAAGTCTAAGTCCAGGCATTACCCCTATTTACCCCCAAACCTCTCTTCCTTCCTAGAGCATAGCCCAACATTTTTTTAAATTTTACCTTGTTCCTGTAGTTTAGAAACAGATTTTATTATTTCCTATGATATTATCACTTGACTTGTAAAACTTCTCATGGGGCAGCTGCTAGAAGCTCAGTTCCTACACATGTAGGCATGCCCCATAACTACTTCATCCAAGAGCCCTTTCCATCACATAGCGTATGGCCAGACTTTTGGAAGTCAAGTAAAGAAAAGTGTGAAAAAGATAAAATTATTGCCTTTTGTACAAAGATAGTCTAAAATGTCGAGGACAGATTTGTTCATACCCATATAATTAATGGGATCATAGTGATATTACAAAGTCTTTTCTTTAATTAGTATCACACATATCTTCAATCATGTAGTCATTCAAATGGAAAAAAGTGGTCACGCTGCTTATGGTACAATGTGTGCTCCACACTGAACATGGACCAGAGAAAGCAAAAGAGAGAGCGGTCTAAGGAAATCAGAAATAAAATGATAGACTAGTATATTAAAAGGTAAAGACTTTAAGACTGTCTCCAAGCAGCATGAGGTTCCTGTGACTACAGCTTTAAATCTTAAGAAGATTAAGACCCCTTTCACACTGAGCCGCCCTGGGCATCAGCGGTAAAGCGGCACTATTTTTAGCACTGCTTAACCGTCGTTTTAGGGGCGCTATTCATCTGCTAGCGGGGCGGTTTTAACCCCCGCTAGCGGCCGAAAAGGGGTTAAATCAGCCCGCAAAACGCTGCTGTAGCAGTGCTTTGCCGGCGGTATAGCAGCACTGCTCCATTGTTTTCAATGGTGAGGAACGGTGTATTCACCGCTGCAAAGAAGCTGCTGGCAGGACTTTTTGTGATGCCCTGCCAGCACAGTGCCCCTGTGTAAAAGCACTCAGGCTTTCACACTGGGTTTGCAGCTGAGGCTTTTTTCAGGCGCCTTACAGGCGCTATTTTTAGTGCTGTAGCGCCTGAAAAACACCTCAGTGTGAAAGGGGTCTAAGGCTAGACATGTGCGGTTCGTTATGAAATTAATATGCGGACAAATTTTTTTGGATATATCCGAATACCCGAATTGCAATATAAACAAATTTTACTGAATGCCCCGAATAACGTAAACGAAATTCATGCATATTTCGGAAATTCAGATTGAATTGTAATCCAATTGTAAATTCGAAAAAAAATTTGAAATTCCGAATTGAACTAAACAAAATAACTAGATTAACGAATCAAAACTAAACTAATTTTTTCGTCATGCACATGTCTAATTAAGGCCATGGGAGTGCAGCCAACCTCCCTGGACATGGTTGCAAGAAGAAAATCAATCACGGATTTAACAGAAGTATAGTGCAAATAGTAGACCAAGAGCCAAGGAAATTTTTCAAAGAAGTACAAGCTGAATTCCAAGAAAAAAAAAAAAAAAAAAAAAAGGTACTTCAATTGCTTTTTGAATAATAGTGGAAGGAAGAATCCACTATAGAAAAGAATATATAAAAAGTCTAGACTAGAATGTGCTAAAATGCAAAAAAAAAAAAAAAAAAAAAAAAAAAAATGAAGCTTTCAAAGAAAAGATCACCAAACATACTGTGAAATGTGGAAGAGGCTTTGTTATGTTTTGGGGCTGCTTTGCGGTGTCTGGCACTGGGTGTCATGAATCTGTTCGAAGCACAATGAAATCTTGAAACTATCAAATAATTCCCAAACAAAACGTATTGTCCAGTGTCATAAAGCCCGGTCTCAGTCAGAGGTAATGGATCAAATTGTGGACTAATTTGATGGTACCCTTCCAAAACAAAAAAGGAAGAAACCACAATTTACTCTGAAATAACTTACCTGCGAAGAAAAGAAAATGATGCTATCATAGTGATGAATAGTGTAAAAATGTAGCGCATGGTGAACATACATAAATACCATAATGGTAGTGAGTACAACATAGTCCACATAACCAGAAGTCCTTCGACAAAGTGTAGTAAACTAAATATGTGACAAAAAAAGTCTGAATTGCCAATGGCAAACAGGTAAGTGATGTGCTGTCCAGTTGGGTGTGAACATATCACCCCGTTTGCAAAGCTTTCCATGCAGGAGTGGCCTGCCAAATGGGAAACTATAAAATCTAAAAGCTAGGCATGCCCTGGCTGAATATTAAATGCAACAGACTGCAAACCATTCACCCATCTGCATAAGGCATTGGAGTTCCAATGTATGTACTGTATGTCCTGTTACTTTCTAATAAAAGAGTCTTCAAATTTCCACTTTTCTCTTGCATTTGTTAAATTGATGCAGAGATCATGAAAAGTCTAAAACAAAGTCTAATGACCTAAAACATTTCTAGGTGATGCACCTTGTAGTAGTCTTCATACCTATTCCTATGTCCCTGTGAAACCTCCTTAAATCCTGTCACACTTTGAATGCCAATCACTCAGTCATGCAACATTGTACCCATGTCAATGTTGAATCCTTATTGAGACAGATAGAGCTTTTCATTTAGTGGAATTTATTCGCTACTGGGCGTTTTTTTTTTATTTTTTATTTGCGATATAAAACTAAAAAGTACCCAAAATTTTGAAATAAAAAGCAAGTTTTTCTTTGTTTCGGTAATAAAATTTTGCAAATAATCTTTCTTCATAAATTTAGACCAAAATGTATTCTGCTACATTTCTTTGGTAAAAAAACTCAAATCAGTGCATATTATTTAGTCTGTGTGAAAGCAATAGTGTCTAAAAACTTTGGTGTATATATCTGAAAATTGATCAGTCCTGATGTACTGTACTAAATAGTCTCCTTTCCCTACAATGCCAGCACAGTACAAATACCCCCCAAATGACCCCTTTTTTGGAAAGTAGACAGACCAAGGTATTTAGCAAAAGGAATGGTGAGTTTTTTGCAGTTGTCATTTTTTGCCACAATTTTTTGGAAAATAAAGAAACTAAATAAAATTAGTTTTTTTCTTCAATTTTTTTTTTTTTTTTTTTTTTACATACTGTCACCAGAGCAGTACAGTGTCATCATGTGACAATGATTATGGATATTGGTGACAGTAATATATATTTCAATTTTTCTAACTTTGTTTTTTCCCTTTTTTTTTTTTTTACATTTTTTTCTATGCTATGTGTACTGCTCTGGGGGTTTGATCAGGACTTTTTTTCACTATGATTGTGAGATTGCCATTGTGATAGCTGTGATTGGCTATAGCCATCACATGGTACAGGTCCGCTATGATTGGTCCCTGTACCATATCACAGAGATCAAAAAGAACACAATTAATGGCTATGAATGAAAGCCATTGTGTACTATTGACATTTGATCGCTGTCAAAAGATTGGTCACAGCGATCTCATAGTACCAGGGCCAGCACAGTACGATCGGTCACAGCGAGTGACAGATCATGCTGCTGTGTGCCCCCTAGGGCGCAGACAAGGCATGCACCTGGAGGGCGTCATATGACATCCACTCAAGATAGTAGTGCTCCCGCCCAGCCTATTTTAAAAGGGAAAAAAAGTGAAAGAACAGCATGCACCTAAACCACCTCACGTTATATTGCCTCCAACAGGATAATGATTGAAAACACACAGCTAAAAAGGCTCAGGAACGGCAAAGAACTATTCTTATGTGGTCTTCTATGAGCCCTGGTCTGAATCTTATTGGACATGTATGGAAAGAGCTGAAACATTCAGTTTGGCAGCCTTCCCAACCTGAGACAGCTGGAGCAGTTTGTTCAAGAAGAGTGAGCCAAACAACCTGTTGGCACGTGCAGAAGTCTCATTGAAAGCTATAGAAATCACTATAAAGGTTATACCATAAAATATTGGGTTATGGTCCCATAATTTCTGTCCATGCCATTTGCAATTGTTTTACCATTTAAAATATTCTGTTGAATCAAAAGCAAAGTCTGATTTTCTTTAAATATGGAATACATTATGATGGATGACAATTTGTTTAGTCAGCTTCAAGGTATAATAGAAAAAAATGTGGTATATATTTTTTTTTCATTGAAGGGTACCAACAAATTAATCCACAATTGTAGGTTTTATTAACTTGCAATGTACCTCTTAAACTTACTAGTAAATGGGACTACTCCAAGAAGAATCAATTTTCCAACACAGCCACATCCTCTTTGGATATCATAAACCCCTGCTATTCTGACAGTGTCTAATTACTCTCTGTGCTGGACCGGATATTCTGTTCCTCCCTACATAAACTTGTATGTGAATGAGTGAAAGGGAATATTATTTCACTTGAGTGAGAGCTCTGGGTCTGCCGATACCATATCCAAGATGGTGGTGACCAGTATCAATCTCAGGGCTTTTGGATGTCTACACAGGTTAGGCTTTTACAGACAAATAAAATATTTTATGGACATGAATGGTCTGGTGACAGGGTCTCTTTTTTATTATATAATAAGCATGCCAAGAATGCCTTTGTGCTTTTAGTGCAGTAAACTGAAACATTCAGAATGTCATAATTCATTAATGGTAAAGTGTAAAATGTTAAACATTTCCCTGTGTCACCCATAAATTGCTATCTAGTGGTTAGTGATATCAGGGAGTGAGGAGTTAGGTTAATTAATAGAATATCTCACATAAATTTTTAAGTAGAGTGAGGTAAAGGTTAGAACCTTTCTCAGATGTTTGTTGTATCAGTGTCTTCCATACCTATGATGCTTGTTGCCTTCAAATGTAGGTCTGGCCCAAAAACTTAATTTTTTTATCATTAACTTTTTTGGATAGAGTGGGGAAGCTAAGGATGCTGTCAAATTTTTATTGCTATCCAGGACTGCATTAAAAATATTTCACCTCACTTCCTGCGGACATGAGACAGGAAGTGAGGGGAACAGAGAACAATAAAAATCTGGCAAGGATTTTAGCTTTTACCTCCTCTACTAAAAAAAAACAAAAAAAAAAAAACTGCATGTCTGTCTTTCTCCTCGGAGATTTATCCCCATTTCAAGTCTGTACAAATGTTACTAGAAGAACAGGAAGGAAGGAGAAATCCCTCTAATAGAGCCCTAGATAGCAGTAAAACCTGAAAAGCACTCTAACGCTTCCCCACTTTTTTCAAAACAAAGTTTGGTGTTGCCATACACTTTAATGTCTGGGGCACAGACAGCAATAAATCCTACTGCCAGTCCTCATAACTCTGCACCGTTTCCAAAACTAATATAAGACATTTAGGCTATCTTAACAATATACAAATTAACAATAACAAAAATTTACAAACAGTAGAGAACAATGCACAAAAGACTACATGCAGACATGGGATCTGTTTTCTGGAATGCCTGGGGCTTGGCGTTTTCTAAAACGGCTTTTCAATAATTTGGAAATCTTGTATGTATTTGTATGTATTCTTGTCCAATGAGATTGACAGCTATGGAAGTAGAGCCAATGTTCCCAGTAAACTCGCAGGCACCTTCTTTCAGTAGGTAAAATGGTGATGTTACATGCCACCTACCTCAGCTACCACCCCCAGGCTGGTTGGACGTTTGGCAGGACATCAGAGGTTTGGACAACTTCCAATATGGGGTAATGTACTGCAGACAGAGGCAACTATGTACCTCAATATATTACTGTGGGAGATAATACTTGCTGCTCAGTTATCTAGAATGGTACAGGCTGAGCTGCAAACCACCAATTGAAGCCAAGAGCTGCTTTACCAACTCCACCCAATGTACATAGATAGATAGGATAGATTCCTTAAACTCACCTTCCAATCTCAGAACATTTTCCAGCATCTGTAGCTACAGCTGCCGTTCCATAGATCTGTGCGCTCGGGGTAGTCTCCTTAGGGTTTGAACGCAGTCCAAAAAACAATCCCAAGAACAAAGCAAGTGCAACCAGTACAATGGCCAGAAATCCTATTATAAGATGGCGACTCCGCATGGCGCTGTGAATGGAGGAATACAAAAGTAGTATTAAAAATATACATCATCCCTCTATGAATTTAATTGTAATAACAGTTATGATGATGCTTTACTCTATACAGATAGCTGTTATTCTCTCCCACCCTGGTTTATGCCATTACTCTCCCTTTGTGCTCATGTTACCATTAATAAAGCAGGAGAGGTGCAGAGACACTGGGCCCGAGCTGTGTTCTTGCAGCATGATCAGACAGTCTCTAGTTGACACTACTCGAAGCTGGCAGTGGTTTCCTGGCCATCCCCTGACTCAGAGGGTGCCAGCGATGCCGTCAAACAGGGCACAAAAATCCATTTTAAAAGAGGCCTGATTTGGAAGCAATTTATCTTTGGTCCTTCTCCTTGGGTATTAAATAGCAAAATGTTCCCTTCAACAAAAGGCTATAAATCTTTCTGATTTTCATCTGGAAAAACAAACACAATTAGCCACACAATAGTGGGAAAAAAAATCTCTCTCATGCAGTTAAGTAAAGAATTTTTCACCAAAGAAAAAGGCATATAAAATGTCACTCTGGTATTTAAACACATCAGATGATATTACAGCTCTGTCATCTCAGACAAGGGTGCCATTTATCTGTAGATGTCACTATTTAAGGCCTTTGGCCTACTTCATTTAATATAGATTGCAGCATTTCAAGTGAAGCTGAAGCATTAATATAAGCACAACACAGACAACGGGCACACACAAAGAACTCTGTACCACCTATGGTTTACCTGTGGGTAAAAGTAAATTACAATTCTATCAGCCGTATTAGGCAGCTGGTTATTCTCTCCACACACATCTACTGTTGCAGAAACTCTCTATAGTGATGCCATATGCTCTATGACTCAATATTACCATTTGCATAAGCATCAGTACATCCCACCACCTATATGACAGTGTCAGGGGCTATTGACAGGTATGAGATAACATCTACCGCTGCAATAAGCTTTGTAGTTTTTCTTTTTCTACATGCAAGCTTATGTCAAGTAATACTAGGCCAAGTGATCTGGAGCTAAAACACTGCTGAGGGGCTGCCTTTTCCTATGAGGGCTTTTTCAAACTGACGCTGGTTAGTGGGCAAAGTTATAAGGGTAGGGGAGGCATATTATTACGGTTTGCAAAGCTTTCCTTGCGGTAGTGGCCCGCCAATGGGAAACTATAAAACTCTATAGCTATGCATGCCCTGACTGTATACAGTATGTGCAAGTTGGTAGAGTAGGGACACAGGTACCCCGCCTGTTAGAGACAGCAATAGTGGTAGGGAAAGCATAGGGTTCGAAACCTCTCTGGACACCTGCCTCTTGGGCACAAGAAGGCCAGGCCACAATTCCTCCATCTCTGCAGACACTGACATTTGGCTACAGTCTACTCTCTACATCAGCCATTCTCAACCAGGTTTCTTCCAGAGGTGGCTAGGGGTTACCTGGGCTGTAGCTGATTTACCTCCTGTTTGATGGTGCCTACATAGTTCTGAGCCAATGGTATGACACCAATGATCTTTATAGCTCACTGTAAGGGGGCCATTCTTACCACCACTGTAAAAAAGGGCATTCTTCTCACTGGCCACCAAAGTAAGGGGCACTGTTCCCACTGACCCCCAATAAATAGGTTTTATCAGGGGTTCCCCCGATACCTGAAAATTATTTTAAGGGTTCCCCTGGGGTAAAAAGGTTAAGAAAGGCTGCTCTACATGTTGTTGAACTGTGAGTGTTCCCAGCTGAGGTGCCTTTCCAGCGGGTTATTTGCCAACTGTCTCTGCATTATTTCAATACAAATGCTTTCACTGCACTGGAACTGAATGAGTTATTCCGCTGCACTGAGCTGCACTCCACCTATATGTGCCTGTTACCACCTTCTCATCCCCGTTTCCAAACAGCTGCAGCCAGGTAATAAAAACTTATTAGATCCTGTCTTGTAGCTTCTAGCAACAGTACCACTTGGTCTCTTCCACGTGGCTCTGTGTATCATGTGCCCTTGCTTCTATATGACATCTGCAGTAAATTAATAATGCACATGCCAGCATTTAAGAAAGAAGGCATGGTTAGTGAATTTTGTACATTTTTGAACACTTCTTATGATGTCGCTATGTTTTTTTTTTGAGTACAGGGGAGAATGGGGAACTGGGGGAGTAGAAAAAGGAACACCAGGCTCTAATATCTCAGGAAGAAGATTTTTATTACACAGCAGAGCTCAACCATCAGCTATCTCTGACAGGTAGAGGGATAATTGTGTACCTACTGCAGTTGGTCAAGTTCAAAGGTGTGGTGTTCTTTTCCATCAACAGGTACATCCTTGGCTAGGGTACCCCAGATAATACCCATCCCAATACCAATCCTAAACATTCCCAAACTTTGGCACGCGACACTGAACTGAAGGAAAGTGGCTGTTTGGCCATTTTATAAACAAATATATATAAAAATTGTTAACATTAAGGGCCCTTTCACACTGGGGCGGGGGCAGCGGTAAAGTGCCGCTATTGTGAGCAGCGCTTTACCGTCGGTATTCGGCCGCTAGCGGGGCGGTTTTACCCCCGCTAGCGGCCGAGAAAGGGTTAAAAACCACCGCAAAGTGCCTCTGCAGAGACGCTTTGCCGGCGGTATAGCCGTGCTGTCCCATTGATTTCAATGGGCAGGAGCAGTGAAGGAGCGGTATACACTCCGCTCCTTCACCGCTCCGAAGATGCTGCTAGCAGGACTTTTTTTCCCGTCCTGCTAGCGCACCGCTCCAGTGTGAAAGCCCCGAGGGCTTTCACACTGGAGAGACAGCAGCGGCACTTTCGGGTCGGTTTGCAGGCGCCATTAGCGCAATAGCGCCTGCAAACCGCTCCAGTGTGAAAGGGCCCTTACAATAAAAAACAAGTACCTGTAATGTATCACAATAACAAGGTTGCAGGTCTTAGGAGGCATCCCATAACCCCAGCTTGGGTATCACCGTTATACTCAATTATCCCCAGCCGCGCAACACCGGCTCGGGGACAAACCCATTTAATTTCACTATCCTCAGCCGCGCAACACCGGCTCGGGGACAAACATTGCCGCTCAAAATTGCTAATGCCCCCACAGACCCCAACTGACGGGACTTCCTTCTTCTTTGGATCCACCACGAGTCTGCTGCTGTGTTCCGTGCTGCATGTCTCCACTCAAAGCAGCTCCCACCTTCCTGAAAAACAACCAGCCAATCCTGATAACCTTCCCCTCTTCACTCCCTGTCATTAATCCTTTCTTGTCAGTTATCACTGTCTCCCCTATCATGAAGCCCTTCGCCTATTTGTATTTTTTTTGTTGCTACGGATTTGTCTTTACTGGAATGTGAGACATAGTGAAGAATACAGATATACACTCACCGGCCACTTTATTAGGTATACCTTGCTAGTACCAAGTTGGACCCCATTTTGCCTTGCTGGGGCAAGCCATGCAACCAGATCCATTCAAAGTGTCTTTTCCAGGCCGAATTGAATGGTACCCGGACCTTGTGTCCAAAGAAAGGTTTTACCTGTAACACTTTTTAGAGAGCTGGACCTTGGGATCCAGTATTTGTTTTTTTCAGCTATATTCCTGACGGGGTGCTTTTTACAGGCCCAGGGCTGTGGATCCCCCTGATGAAAAGGGGGCCCCTGTCTCTGAAGGTTTTTTAATGGATCCCACCGTGAGCTGTGAAGATTGAGTCTGTTTTACCACAGAACCCTGCAGCTGGATAAGGTAAGGGAGATTCCTAAGGAGTTTTTCTAATTCTTGTGGGTTTTCACCTTTAAGTAAATATTTGCTATACCTAAAGTCACCACCAGGGGCTGACAAGAGCACGTACCTGTTCCATTCTTGTCAGTCTTGCTCAGTGTCACAAGCTGCATGCTTCCTTCAAGCCCAAGCTCCAGGTAGGATGTAGGAAAGGGTTTTTTTTTCTGTTTAGGAATGTCCCTCTACAGCTTCATCTCCCGGTTAGAGGCCATGGGGCAGTCGGCGGTATGCCGCACCACTGCCATTACGGCGGCTCTCCATCCACCTGCCCTCCTCTCTCCTCCGCCCCAGCCCTCCTCCACGTGCGATCCGGTCGGATCGGAGACTCCACTTGCGCGGGAAAGCGTTTTTTTTTTTTTAGAAAAGATAAGGGGGGCGGAAGGGGTGGTCGGAGGAGGGGGGGACAGAGCATCAGTGCGGCGTCGGTGTGGTTCAACGCCCACAAGCACAGGCCATGCTTAGCTATAAAAGGTGCGCCTTTTGCAGGCACACACAGCTAAAAAGGAGGGGCACAGAGCAGATGGATTGCATGTGAGTGGGTGACACAGGCATTCCCAGGCACATTTACTTAGCATCAGATTGAGCCTTAATAGCAGCGGCAGTTGCTGAACTATATTGCTCAGCAGTAGCACTATGGGCAGAAGAGGAGGTACAAATACCCCGGAAAATAAGGGCTCAAGAGGATCTCCCTCAGGCACTGAGGACCCTCCCTCCCCAATGCCATATCCCCCTGAAAAACTTAGGGAGGCTGGTCAGAGTGAGCCATCTAGGTTTGGGGGTCGCAACTGCTTCTGGCATTTCAGCCCCTGTATAGATTACTCAGGAGTTTTTTTTTTTTCCCCTCAGCCATGAGTGGATTAGAGGAAAGATTAGTGACCTTAATTGCATCTTCACAAAGTAGAAGAAAACGCAATAAGGCCCCTTCTATCACCCAGGACCCTCAAACAGAGAAACTATGGGAGCAGGAAGATGATCCCCCTCAGGGGACCGGGAAGAGACGGATGACACCTTTTCTGAGGAGTCAAGTGGGGAAGGACCCTCTTCAGCTTCACAGGCGGAGAAATTGCTGGTGCAATCTCTTACTGAAATGGTCCGCTCCACATTTAAGTTACCCGTAACTGAGTCGGTTGAAATGCCCACTTCTGGTTTGGGTTTACTGAAGCCTCCTCAAGGTGTGCATGCCTTTCCTGTTCATTCTTTGCTGGGAAAGCTTATTTATTCTGAGTGGGATCACCCAGATAAAAAACTTTTTTAGGAGGGAAAGAATGCTTAACACTTTATCCTATGAAGGAAAACATTTACTAAGAGGTGGAGTATACTGGCAATTGACGCTGCTATTTCCTCTGTAAACTAAAATTTGACTTGTTCGGTTGACAATGCTCAAATGCTTAGGAATCTGATGAAAAATTGGAATTCCTGTTAAAAAATATTTTCTCTTTGGCAGGTTCAGCAACTCAACCTGCAGTGGCAGCAATTAGGGTATGTCAGTCCTGGAGAGACCACTGAGAGGTGCTCAAGGTTTTCCCTGAACAGCTAGCCCAGAATTTAGCCAAGCTGCCAGGGGCTTGGTAATTTGCAATTGACGCAATCAGAGATTCTATTCTGCAAAGCTCTCGTTTTACGCTTGGGTTGGGGCATATCTGTAGAATATTATGATGCAAAACCTCCTGGCTGTCTTTTCCTTTCCGCGGTGAAAGGCTGTTGGGGATAGGAAAAGGAACCCTTTTGCCAGTTAAGAAAAGGAGTAAAACGTCCCTCATTTAAACGGGGGCTCTTTTCTTCAGTGCCAGAGGACCTCAGGGTCAACCCCAGGGACAAAAGAAGCCCTGAGGTGAAAAAAACCTACAAAATAGAACGCTAAAGCTTCTTATGAAAGGGTGCCCCCGCTCGCTCGAGTGGGGGGGGGGGGGGGAGACTTCTGCAGTTCTCAAGGGTCTGGCAGGAGGAGTTTCGAGACAGATGGATGGTCTCTATAATAGCTCTAGGATACAAACTAGAGTTCCGAGATTTCCCGTGTCCTTGTTTTCCTCAGGGCAAAGGTCCATAGATCCAGAGAAAAATAAGTCTTTTGTCCCAAGCATTAGTCCAACTTATCTCAAAAAGGGTCATGGTGGTCCCCACGATGGAGCAGGGGTTGGGTTTTTTTTTTTTTTTTTTCAAACCTTTTCACGGTGCTAAAGACCAAATGGGGATGTCAGACCCATGCTAGATCTCCAGGATCTAAACCGGTTCCTGAAATATCCACTTTTTCCACGTGGAATCAATCTAATCTGTTGTCTCCATCCTATAAGGAGGAGAACTTCTTGCATCAGTCAACATCAGGGAGCATACCTGCATGTGCCTATTTTTCCCCGCTCATCAAAAATATCTGCGTTTTGAAGTAGAAAAACTTTACTTTCAGTAGCATTGCCTTTTCGGTCTAGCTACTGCACCTTGGGTGTTTACAACATTTCTGGCCCTTCCTTTGGCCAGATTAGGGACTCAAGGTATAACAATTGTAGCATACCTAGACGACCTGCTCTGAAGAGACAGGTTGGTAGCCCGCTTAGACCAAAGCATGGTCTCCACAATCAGCTACCTGGAATACCTAGATTGGGCCCTCAACCTAGAGAGATGTTCTTTAAAACCATTAAGAAGACTAAGAATACTTGGGTCTGGTTATAGATACAGCCCAGAAGAGGGTGGCTTTTACCCTAGGCAAAGATCAGTTCCGTAAAGGAGCTGGTTCAGGTGGTCAGGGCAAAGAAGGGTCCTTCTATTCGCCTTTGCATAAGGTTGTTAGGAAAGATGGTGGCTTCATTCGAAGGGATTCCCTATGCTCAGTCTCATTCAAGACCGCTGCAAAACAGTATTCTGTCTACCTGGAACAAGAAGGTCCAAGCGCTAGATTTTCCAAAGAGTCTGTAGCCAAAGGGTGCGCCAGAGCCTCAGTTGATGGAAGATATCCAAGAATCTGCAGAAGGGGAAATCCTTACCATTTACCTGGAAGATGGTAACAACAGCTGCCAGCCTTTTGGGTTGAGGAGCAGTCCTGGAAGAGGCGACTGTCCAAGGGATATGGTCCAGAATTGAAAGGACCTTGCCCATCAACATTCTAAAGATTCGGGCAGCACACATAGCCCTAAGGGCCTGGACATTCAGGTTGCGGATTTGTCTTGTCAGGATTCAATCCAACAATGCCACAGCAGTGGCTTATGTCAATCACAAAGGGGGCACCAGAAGTCATGCAGCCCAGGGAAAGATAAACCATATCCTAGCCTGGGCAGAAAAGCAGGTGCCATGGATATCTTCATTCCAGGGGTAGAGAATTAGCAGGCAGACTACTTGAGTTGCCAGCAGTTGTTCCCGGGGGAGTGGTCCCTTCACCCCGAAATCTTTCTGCCTATATGCCAAAGATGGGGGATTCCGGACGTAGGTCTGTTTGCATCCAGGTTCAACAAAAAAAAGTCAACAACTTTGTGTCAAGAGCAAGGGATCCATTCACATATGGAACAGATGCGTTGGTGACCCCGTGGGATCAGTTCTCATTGATTATGCACTCCTATTCTGCTGCTACCACGACTTCTTCCCGGATCAAGCAGGAAAAGAAGTCGGTGGTTCTTGTGGCCCCAGAAGATCTTGTTATGCAGAGATTGTAAGGATGGCAGTAGGGGACCCATGGACCCTACCACCACGTCCAGACCTGTTCTTGCAGGGACCGGTATTCCATCCTATCTTACCACCGCTATATTTAACGGTTTGGCTATTGAAACCCACATTCTGAAGAATCGTGGGCTTTCAGGCTCAGTGATATCTACCTTAATTAATACAAGGAAGCCAGATTCCAGAGTCATTTTTTTATAGAGTCTTGAAGGCATATGTTCCTGGTGTGAGTCCAGGGGTTGGCATCCTAGAAGGTATATTCCTTGCCTTTCTGTAAATAGGATTAGAAATTAAGCTGGCCTTGAGTACCATCAAGGGCCAGGTCCTGGCCTGATCAGTATTATTTCAACGACCACTTGCTTCGTATTCCCTGGTCCGTAGTTTTATACAGCGAGTGACACGGCTTAATCCGCCGGTTAGGTCACCCTTAAAACCTTGGGACTTGAATTTGGTTTTGTCAGGTTTACAAAGACAGAATTTTGGGCCGATACGACATACTCTCTTGACCCTTTTGACAAGGAAGTTGTTTTTTTCTGGTTGCCATATCTTCTGCAAGAATGGTATCAGAATTGGCTGCTCTTTCTTGTAAAGAGCCATATTTAATTACTCACAAGGATAAGGTGGTATTGTGTCCTTATCCTAGCTTTCTGCCGAAGGTGGTTTCAGGTTTTCATCTAAACCAGGATATTGTTCTACCTTCATTTTTTTTTTCCCAGAACCCTCTTCTACAGAAGAAAGGTCACTACATTCTCTTGATGTAGTGAGAGCAGTCAAAGTCTATTTGAGGACGACGACTCAGATTCGAAAAAAAAAATTAAATAAATAATCGGATGTTTTTGTTTGTGTTGCCTGAAGGTCCTAGAAAAGGACAGGCAGAGTCAAAATCTACTATTTCTAAGTGGATCCGGCAAGTAATCATTCAAGCTTATGGTTTGAAGGGAAGGTTCCACCTTTTCAAATCAAGACGCACTCCACCAGGACTGTTAGTGCTTCATGGGCAGTGCATCAAATCTGCAAGGCCTTAACTTGGTCTTCAGTCCATACATTCACCAGATTCAGGTGGATGTAAGAAGGCATGAGGCTATCGCCTTTGGGCGCAGTGTACTGCAGGCAGCAGTATAGGTCCTCAGGCCTGATGGCACCCTACTTTTGTTTGAGTCTCCCTCCCCTCAGTTGGCATTGCTCTAGGACATCCCACATAGTAACTACTATGGCTCAGTGTCCGTGATGTACGATTAAGAAAATAGGATTTTTATAACAGCTTACCTGTAGAATCCTTTTCTGTGAAGTACATCACGGGACACAGAGGTCCCTTCCCTCTTTTTGGGTATACATGTATGTTGCTTTACTACAAAACGGAGGTACTCCCTGTAGGGGGAGGGGATATATAGGGAGTTGAACTTCCTGTTTAGGGTGTGCCAGTGTCCATCACCTAAAGGTGGCCTACATAACCCACATAGTAACTACTATGGCTCTGTGTCCCGTGATGTACTTTAAAGAAAAGGATTTTACAGGTAAGCTGTTATAAAAATCCTATTATTCTTCAGTTCATGACTGTTCAAGACTCACATTCTGAACACAAGTCTCTTCCTATTCTTCTGGTCAAAAGAGGTAGCTCAATCACCAGGAACACCGAGTGATCTCATATTCCCGAACAGGGATCCAGAATCCAGACTCACCTGGGGCCACACTAATGGGCACAAAGATCACTACCCTCACCTTTGTCCCTCAGGAACATGGGCATCCATTAGCCTGGCTTGCTGGACTGATCTGCAACACCTCACATGCGGGTCCATTTATCAGGAGTTTTTCAGAAAAAGAATGACTTCGGTAGCTTTGTAGTTAGTGAAATACAACTTACAAAAAAAAAAAAAAAAATGCACAAAATGTCCATAACAGGGTCTGTTCTTACAAAGATGCCTTTTTTGAAGATACATACAACAAAACTCCGTTGGGTGAGCCTCTGTACACACACCTGGATGGCAGGTTCAAAAGGTTACTATCCTTCTCTAAAGTTAAAGTGGTTTCAAAGGCAGAAGTTTTTTTACCTTAATGCATTCTATAAATGTAAAAAAACCTTCTGGGTGCAGCCCTCCTTATACTTACTTGAGCCCCATATTGATCCAGCAATGTGCATGAGAGCAGCGGCTCTCCTGGGTCTCTTTCTCCTCATTTGCTCACACAGCAGTGGGAGCTATCACCTCCTGCTGCTGTCAATCAGCCAGTGAGTCAATGAGAGAGCAGAGGGTGGTGCCGAGCCATGCGCTGTGTGTGAAGGAACAATGGCCAGTCACAGGAGCACGCCTGCTCAAATGTCCCATACCAAGAGGCTTGCTATTGGGGGCACTCAGCAGAGGGAAGGAGCCAGAACCACTGGTAGAGGATCGGGGTTGTTCTGTGCGAAACCATTAATACAAGTACAGCATGTTTGTTATTTATTTTCTAATTTACAAGCTTCACACTGCAGCAGCGAAAAGCAACCAATGTGGATCACATTTTAGAGGGCAGCTAAGCAACAGTTTACAGGCGTTTACGCAGCAATCTTGCCACCTTCTAAATGCCTCATTCTTTGCTGAACCAAGATATTTAAAGGAACTAATGTGCCACAACCAAAAGCCAAGGGTTTGTCTTGCAGCTGTGGCTTTGGCTCATTGGCTTGAATGGACAAGTTTGACTGACAGTGTCGCCGGTCTAATAAAGCGTTGGTTGTACTTTAGGTATTTTGTGCGCAGAGGGGTGGTAAAAAAAAAAAAAAAAAAAAAAAGTGGTTCAACTGCCTGTTTTTACTGCCTCCTTGCTGATGAAAGCGGCCCATAGGAGAACCTATTTAGGTGACAATGGCCGCCAGGACAATCAAAGGGGTACATCTACGCAACACTAAAGAAAAAAAAAAAAAAAATTATATATATATATATATCTCCTTTGCAGTCTAGATTCAGGGCCTGGTTGTGAAAACTAGCAAGACTGCCTAAATCACAAGACTGGCTGAACTGAACTAAAAAACCCATTGCAAAGTAAACAGTTCACATAGGTGTATTGCAAACACGTATGTAGCATTTTGTCTGGAGTTAAGTTTTGAAAAGAAACCTTTACTGAGTGAAGAATGTGGGCTGCTATTATGGGCATTGGACCAAGAAAAAAAAAAGCGTTAAAGCCAGAGAATCAGCCTAAAAGCCAGTCAACTAGCATTTTCCAATAGATAACAGTATTGGTCCTGGCTCCTTCCCCCTGCCGAGTGCCCCCAATAGCAAGCCTCTTGCCATGGGGTCATTGGAGCAGGCGCGTTCCTGTGAATTGACATT
Organism: Aquarana catesbeiana; assembly: GCF_042186555.1. Taxonomy (NCBI): domain Eukaryota; kingdom Metazoa; phylum Chordata; class Amphibia; order Anura; family Ranidae; genus Aquarana; species Aquarana catesbeiana. Next base: position 286,410,816 of record NC_133324.1, read on the forward strand.
GTTCATTCAAACACACAGCGTGGCTTGGCCCCACCCCCTGCTCTCTATTCATCAACTCGCTGGCTGTGATTGATAGCAGCAGAAGCCAATGGCTCCGGAGAGGAGAGACGAGACGACTGCTCTCATGCACATTGCTGGATCGAAATGGGGCTCAGGTAAGTATAAGGGGGGCTGCACCAAGAAGGTTTTTTTTACATTTATAGAATACATTGAGGTAAAATACCTTCTGCCTTTAGAACCACTTTAACTTTGAAGAAGGACAGTAACCTTTGAACCTGCCACCCAGGTGTGTGTGTGTACAGAGGCTTGCCCAATAGAATTTTATTGTAGGTATCTTGCTTCCTCATGCAGCCGAGGGCTGGCAAAAAATGCTTGGCTGCGCTGTAGTTTTATCATCCCCTTAACCTAACACAGTGGCCTGATAAAGCCGTATACCTGCCACAACCACAATGTTTTGCTTCATAAAAAAATTATACTTTTATCCCATTTGGCATGCAATAGCTCCACCAAATAGGACCCATTCAAGTGCCCTGCAACCGCATTCAACGGCAGCACTGTGGGCTTTTCAGGGTTGAACCAGGCAGTGAGGAGGCAACAGATCGCCTCCCAGCTGCATATCAGCCACCCTCTAAAAAGTAATCCACTATGTGTTGCTTTTCAGAGGGGCAGCAAAGGCTAATGCCAGTGTAAACAAGCCCTTAGGCCTAGCTTTCATGGGATTCAGCTTGTATGAAAGCATTGCGATCAGCTAGTTGTTACGAAACGTTCAGCAAGCTATTGAAAGGCTTTTGGCAAATTTCAAGCGGATTTCTTGAAGCTCCTGTTTGGAAATATTAAACACAGATCTTAATGGTAGTGCTGTCTCTTTAGGCCTGGTTCACACCTATGCAGGTTGCAATTTGCAGTTTGCATGTTCCTGGTGCATTTTGTGCTTTTCAATACACCTTATTGATCCATTGAAGTCCATGGAACCAAAAACCAGAAAAAAGTCCCTGGCCCTTTCCGTAAAATGCACAGATGTGAACTACTGTATATCCATAAGAAACCATGTTAAATGGACTGTTGTGTGTTTGTGCAAAACTCAAAACGCACAAAAAAAAAAAAAAATGCATTGGTGTAAACTAGGCCCTAAAGGGCCATTTCACACTTGTGGTTAGGTAAAGTTCAACCCCGTGGTTGAGCAGCACTTTCACCCCCCCAAATCACTCCCCCTTTAGTTGCAGAGGGTGTACACGTATAGTGGTCATGATGCTTTGCTTCATGGCTGTGGCAGGAATTATACCCCCATTTCACTTTTCGAGTGAATAGAGCCACTCTGCAACCACCCAGTAACCATGTGCAATGCATGCATTTGTGGCTTGCTAGTCAGGGGTTAAAGCAGGTGGTAATGAAGCAATTCAAAGCTTCCTCACTGCCTGTCAAATGCTCACATCAGAGAGCATAGTGAATGTGAACGAGCCCTTAACAAGCTACTAGCAGGCTTTCAGCAAGCTTCAATGTGGAAGTCAGCACTCACTTTAGCCCCCATTCACATTGATTGCAGCTCTAAAATCACGAGACTTCATCTGAAATTGCACGATTTCAAAGCTGCAATTCAGTAAAACTTTGGGTGCGACTTTGAAGACATCTGTGTGGCTTCATGCACAGATTCAAGTCGCACCCGAAATTGCCAAAAGTAGTGTATGTACTACTTTTTCAAATCGGTGCGGCACCGAAAAGTCGGCATCGCACCAATTTGAACAGTGTGATTGCCGGCAATAAGATGCGATTTGTCATGTGATTTGACCAGTCAAATCACATGATAAGTCGCTCCTTTGTGAACAGGGGCTTAAAGATCCCTGTTTAACATTCCCATTTGAAAACTGGAAACTATAATAGGAATGGGCTTGGGCGTGTTTGGGATCCCACCTGCCCGATCCCGCCAGGAAGCTGACACTGCTATGGATGAGCTCAGGCGTGTTCGCAAACAGCACGTGCAGAGCCCGCCAGGAAGTCGGCATTACACATATCACAAGCAGTGAGACATTGTCCCGACGTGTGGCTGTAGAGATGGGGAAATGTCTCACTGACTGTGATTAGCGACGTGCAGTGCCGACTTCCTGGAGGGCTCTGCACGTGCTGTTTGCGAACACGTCTGAGTTCATCCTTATGGTCCGTACACACAATCCGAATATCATACGAAAACGGTCATCCGAGGAAGGATCGTACGATATTCGGATCGTGTGTACACTACTTTCGACAGCCGATCACGACCGTTCATCCGATATTATCGGATCGGACATACCCGAAAATTTTCCTTGTACGATTTTCGTTTAGTCATAATTGTCGTCCGAAAATACAATACAAATACATTACAACACATGACATCACTTCCGATTTTTTTTTGTCTGTCGTACGAGAATTTTCGTGACTTTAACTATTCAATTTCTACTTGCGACTATTAAGCGAAAACGGTCGTACGATATTCAGAACGTGTGTACAGGCCATTAGACACTGCACACGGCTAATCACAGGCAGTGAGACATTTCCCAGTCCGCAGATATGGTTGACGCCTCATCCCTTTAAACCCGAACACACATTAATTACACAGGTTCTGTGGCTGATTAAGTTGGTAATTAAACTCACTTGGGGCCTTATCTGCATTTAATTAGCCTCAGAACCTGTGTAATTCATATGTGTTTGGGTTTAAAGGGATGAGGTGGCAACTCTATCCGCAGATGCACAGATCAGGAAATGTCTCACTGCCTGTGATTAGCCGTATGCAGTATCAGCTTTCTGGCGGATCGGGCAGGTGGGATCCCGAACACATCAGAGCCTATCTCTAACTTGTGAAAACAGATGCCTTTGCCACGGTCCTTCTACCACCAACAAAAAGTCTAAAATACAACTGGAGAAGGCTGTTCACATGCCTGTGTAAATTTATTGCGGCATGTCAAGTTGACAGGCAGCACCACCTTTCAAAGTTGGCCATTCAAGTCAATGGGGTTGCATGACAACTGAGATTTAAATGCTTGGTTAGTGTTTGCGGCAAAAGAAAAAGAAAAAGACGGGTTGGCAAAACCAAACGTCATTCAGGAGTAAGGATGAGCTCAGGCTTGTTCGCAACTGCACATGCCCAGGCCCACCAGGAAGCTGACACTCCGCAGCTCTAATCACAGGCAGTGAGACATTTCCTGATCTGTGCAGCCAAGGATCGGGAAATGTCTCACTGCCTGTGATTAGCGCTGCGCAGCGTCAGCTTCCTGGCAGGCTCAGGCATGTGCAGTTCTGAACACGCTTGAGCCCATCCTTATTCAGGAGGCAGCAGGATCACCTCCCGAACACCTGACAGTGACTAAGTACTTTCTCTCTGAAAAGCAACCCACCACTGATTGCTTTTCAGAGCATGGACTAGTGTGAACCTTTCCTAAGAGAGTAGCCCCTAAGGGTAGAGCAGGAAATGTTTCCACTCACATGATGGGGCAGTAGTACTGTCTTTCTCCAAGAAAAGTCCAATCCTAATTCTTCTTCCGATGACTACCTACCAAGTGAATACTCAGTAGTAAACAAATGAGATGTCCAGCCACAGCTGCATAGCAAGAAATAGGTGGGATCCTCCTGTTAAAGGGACACACACCCTGTTAAATACTGGTGCAAGTCTGAACTCTGCCTGGCCTTTGCATGCTGCCTAAACACCTGCACCAGCTTATCCCAGTGCAAGTAATATGACTTTACTATAATTTTCAGTCATTAATGCACTGCATATTTGATGTTTCAGCTGATACGCAGAGAATGGTGAGAAGATAAGATTATATGTTTCAGATTTTCCCTAAATTTTTCTTTAAAGGACTCCTGGGCTTATAACGCTGCACAAGACACACTTAGGATGCTATTACTGTTATCTATTGGAAAATGCTTGTTGACTGGCTTCAAGGCTGATTCAGTGGTTTTAACACTTTTAGGTCACAGATCCCCAAAAAAGTATGCAGGCTTCTGACTTCTCTTGCTTTTTTTCAGGGTCCAATGGCCATAATTGCAGCCCACAGTGTTCACTTAAGCCTTTTCCGCAGACAAAGGATCAGACTTTTGGCCGAAGGGCGTGTGCCGGGAACTTGTCTTGCATACAAACGGTACAAAATTGTCGGCCAACAAACACGAACGTAGTGACGTACTACGTGGACTTTCAGCTCTTGAGCGCCACCCTTTGGGCACCTTCTGCTAATGTTGTGTTTGGTGAGCATTGATTCCGAGCATGCGTGTTTGTACTTTGGACTTTTGTCTGACGGACTTGTGTACACACAATAAAAAAATCTGACAACAGACCGCTGACAATTTACTAGTCTGCCATCCAACATTTGTTGGCAGAAAATTGGCCAACAATTGTCTGATGGAGCGTACTAACGGTCGGATTTTAGGCAGTCTGTCAGCCAGTCTTGTGAGCAAGGCAATCTTGCTAGTTATCACAACCAGGCCCTGAATCTAGACTGCAGTTTAACCACTTGCCGACCACCCCATAGCACATTTACTGCTACACGGCGGCCGCACTGCACAGAATCATGTGTGTATATATACGTGATCCTGCATTTCCGGGTATCGGGCGCAAGCGCGTGCTGGCTTGCTCCCGCTGTGACTTTACATAGCGCGGGTCCTGCAGGCCCGATGTCTGCCGACACCTGCTGATCACTCGGTATACTTGACAGAATGGCAGTCTGTCTATGTAAGCAAGGCAAATTGCCGTTCTGTCAGGACAGAAGACATGGATCCTGTATTTCTGTAAAGCAGGAACACCAATTAGGGTTGCCACTTCATCCCTTTAAACCCAAACACATATTAATTATACAGGTTCTGTGGCTGATTAAGATGGTAATTAAACTCACTTGGTGCCTTATCTGCATTTAATTAGCCTCAGAACCTGTGTGATTTAAAGGTGTTCAGTTTTAAAGGGATGAGGTGGCAACTCTAACACCAATCCATGCCTTCCACTAGTAAAAGTACCTCCCCCAAAAAAGTGTCAGGTGTCTGATTTGTCCGCCACAATATCGCAGTCCTGTTATAAGTCGCTATAAATAAAAGTATTTAGTTTGTAGAAGATATAACTTTTGCACAAACCAATCAATTTACGCTTATTGGGATTTTTTTTTTTTTACCCAAAATATGTAGCAGAATACATATTGGTTTAAATTGCCAAAAGAAATTAGATTTTTTTTATTTATTTATTTTTTTATTGGATGTGTTTTAGAGCAAAAAGTAAAAAATATATATATATATATTTTTTTTTTTCAAAATTGTTGGTCGTTCTTTTGTTTACAACACAAAAAATAAAAAACACAGAGTTGATCAAATACCACCAAAAGAAAGCTCTATTTGTGGGAAAAAAGGACATAAATTTTATTTGGGTACAGTTTCACACTACCACGCAATTGACAGTTAAAGTAACACAGTGCTGTATCGCTAAAAATGGCCTGGTCAGGAAGGGGAGTAAACATTCCGGAGGTCAAGTGGTTAAGGTGATACTAAGGTCTCGGGTTTTTTTTGTTTAACAATAACAAACATGTTATACTTACCTGCTCTGTGCAGTGGTTTTGCACAGAGCAGCCTGGATTCTCCTCTTCTTGGGACCCTTTCTGGCGCTCCTGGACCCTGCCGAGTGACGAGTGGCCCCACAGCAAGCAGCTTGCTATGGGGGCACCCGAGCTGAGCCGCTGCTCTGTGTATCCATTCAGACATGGCGCCACAGCTCGTCCTTGCCCCCTCTTTCTCCTCATTGGCTCACTGAATTTGACTCAGCCAATGAGGAGAGAGAGTTCCGGACAGTCGAGTCTCTCACGCAACATCGCTGGATCGAGAATGGCTCAGGTAATTATTAGAGGGGCTGAGGGGGGACTGCTGCACACAAAAGGTTTTTTAATCTTAATGCATAGAATGCATTAAGGTAAAAAAAGTCTCACTTTAGAACCAATTTAAATGTGTGTAAAGGTTAAACCCTTTTGTAATTTTTTCTTTTCTTTAGTCTTGGGGAGATTTACCCCTTTGATTGTCCTGGCGACCACTGTCACATAAATAGAAAATTTGGGGAACTACAAACATTTTGGAGTTGTCCTTAGAGCAAGAGGGGATGGAAATCTCCCCAATGGGACACAGACGGCAAAAATACCCTGACTCTACCCTATGTTATCTAAATATTTAAAAAAAAATACATATGCTTTATGGCTAATTTTCTCTTAATTCAACTTCAACACACATTAAAGCGCCTTCCGCTTCAACATGCTTTTTTTTATGCTTCAGTGATGCTTCGATGATGCTTTTTTAAAAAAGCATCATCGAGCCTTAATGAAGATTGGCAAATACCCTGTGTGCGTGTTGATTTTCTATTTGTTTTAAAGGGGCCCAGTGGAACCCCCAGCTCAGTAGTACCCCCAGTCAGCAGGTCCCCAGCTCATTGGTACCCTCGTTCAGCAGAACCCCAATTTATTAGTACCCTTGTTCAGCAGATCACACGCTCAGTAGTACTTCCAGATCTGCTGATGCCCCACTCAGTAGTAAACCCTAGCTCTGCTGAACCCCAGTCAGTAGTAACTCCCAGCTCTGCTGATCCCCCATTAAGTAGTAACTGATCCCCCACTCAGCAGTAACCCCGGCTCTGCTGATCCTCTGGTTTGCTGTTCCTCCTCTCTCTCTGGTCCCTGCTCACCTCCCACTATATTGCTCCCACGCCAAGCAGCATGTTTAATATTGCTAGTTTCTCCTGCTCCCCCAGCTCTGCTGATCCTCTGCCGCACAGTTCTTTCTCTCCGGTCCCCGCTCACCTTCTGCTATAGCGTTCCCATGTGTGCCGTCTGCTCTGGTCCGGACCCCACTCACCTTCCTGCTGCTCCACGCTGCACACCAGATGTGATGTCTGCACCAGACACTCCCAGAATATATACACGTGAACCGGAAGTGACTGATCATGATGTCTTTCTGAGAGCCAGTTGTTATCTACTCTAAAATCTCATGGAAAGCCTTCCCAGAAGAATGGAGGTTGTTAACTGATAGGCTGATAACCACAAAGACATGAACTTGGGGGAGGGGTTAGTGGCAACATGCCATTTGGAATGGGATGTCTAAAAAAAGCTAATCTAGTTATATATAATATATATAAATATTGCATTAATTTCCAATATATTAGAAGATGCGGGCTGACTATCTCAAGCACCAGACTTTATAGACTCAATATGGGAGACCACACAAAAAAGTATAAAACTTAATACATTTATTTATAAACATTAAAACATTGGCATTGAACAGCCGCAACAGGATCCACATATTGACATGAAAATGTCCAACTTGAAATACCGTAAGTCTACATAGATAGCATATACAGCAGAATAGTAAATGTAGATGTATAATCTGTATGCTTCCAGTTGCCAGGTCAACATTTTGCCAATGCAAGGTTTCTTCTGAAGCCAATATAATGGTAGGGTAGCACTACATATATAAAAGACATCAATAACAAAACGTGATATATAACAATTATTTCAATGATTGTTTGAAAAACGCTCACATCAATATGGGTGTCTATTAGCAAAGCTTGGGGGCAGGCATCAGAGCCAGCCACCACCCAGTGGGAAAAGGCCACTAAATATACAGTATATAGATGGATACATTTAGGGCTGGGTGTATAAAAGAAGGCCTACTTACTAATTTTGTAGGGCAGAAACAAAAGCTACTAGTAGAGTACTAGTAGACCACGTAAAATATTTTTAGATGGTATCAAAGTCCCCAGAAACCTAAAACTGGGAGAACAACAAAAGAAATAACATAGCCCCAGCCATAGGCATAAATATAAGCACTATAAAGTGAAAAACTATTATAGTACTAAAAAAAAAAACCCACATCAAATCTAACAGGATACTGATCAGTAACAAGGGACAAGAGATTAACCAGTAGCCAATAATGGTGTAATTCCATATAATTAGTGCAGAGTCCATCGGATAACAATATTCTAGAGCAGAATCTTAACCTTTCTCAACCTTTTTCAGTCAAGGCACCCTTTAAAATTGTGGTAAACTAATTATAACCCAGCAGCATCCACACTCGTAGGACACCCAATGTTAGTAGTGATTTATTCTTCTAAAGCAAATACACCTTTGCACCTGATGCTGACTAGTATTTCAACATTTCTCTTCTCACTCAGTTAATGTGACCTCAATGCCAGAAAGGGGCAAACAAGGATGGCCCCCGCTTGACCATTCTCCTTTATGGGGTTTTCTTCATGGGATCACCGCAATTGGTTGGAATTTATTTCACTCTTTATTCTACATTTTATGTATATTCTATTCTAATAATATTTTTTGTCTATAGTGTATATGTATTTATTGCTATATATTTTTCATATATACTCAGCCGAACTATCTCTAGCTCCTGAAGAAGCGTTATTCAGACGCACAACATGTAGAGCGTATAAAGAGCGTATAAAGTGAAATACCTACCGCACCTGCAACTCATCCCACAACTTTTTCTCCTACATTCATAACTGCAATCTGTATTTGGGAAGTTGTTTTTCCATTTTCTATTTATTTGAATGTCGGATCATATGTACTACTAGTAGGGTTTAAAGTGCATGCAGGGTAGGATCCACTCTATATACAGTATATCTTCTATCTATATATATATATATATATATACACACTGTATTGGTTTTAATATTCATGTCTATTTTTGTAATTTAAATTTAATAAATATAAAAAATGTTTTTACTTTCTGTAGTCTAACTACTTGTGTGCCCCCAAAGTCCAATTCCATTAGTTCCCATACTGTGCATACAGATGCTGTGCAGGCGCCTGACGTCCTCCTTATCAACCAATGACATTACTGGTTGTTAGCACACCGATGGCTGGAAGGTTGTACACAATAAAAACCTGTGGCTTTGTGTAACTTAAAGGCAGGCTTCATCCACCTGCTGGCCTGTATACAATTTTTTGGGCAATTTTTAGGCATTTTTCCAAGGAACCCACGAAGAAACCTGAAGACATCCTGGTTGAAAAAGGCTGTTCTAGATAAATAAACATAATAAATGTCTGGTCAACAATGAGTAACTATTAGGGTTGGGCTGACATTACAAAGACTCAGTCAAATGTGCCCACACAGATCTCCTCTAAACAGCAAACAATCCACTGCACTAGCACTAGAATCCAGAAACGTCCATGCAGCATTGGATGAGAGATGCAAGGGTCTGTCAGGAGTCCAGAAACTCACTGACTTTTTATACACACACACTGATTACAAGCAAACAGATCACAGGTGAGGATGGTTACCTTTAATAGCCATTCAGGCCAAAATCACCAGGGTATGTAAACTTTTGATCAGGTTCATTTGGGTCGTTTCTGTTGTCATTATGATTTAAAAAGAGTAAACACAGTTGATTGATAATAAATGGCTTCAGACAAACACTAACCATGAGTGAAAGAAATGTTTTTGTTATCATATTCTCTGAAAAATGGCCAAGAAATCATAAATTCTTCCAGGGTATGTAAACTTATGAGCACAATTGTGTATATATAATATATATGTAGCACTGCCCCCTTGAGGATTGCTAAGAATTACCTACTCAAACCCACCTGGGTTCAGACATCCTGTTAATACTATAAAGCAAGAATCAAGCAACTCAATAGTATAAGGTTCTGAAATGTTTTACTTGAATCAAATAGGAAAAGTTATTGAAGAAAGGAGTAAATCCACTGAGCTGTGATAACAGCGCCAACTCAGCAAACAGACTCCTCCCAAACACAACAATAGTTGAACAATAAATAATGTTATATACACAAAGGTACACTATGTTCAGATCCTAGGTCACCTTCTAGTGGATGTTTCAGTTAACTATACTTGTGGCCACACAGATATAAATGCAATCTAAACGGTCTATACCAGTGATGGTGAACCTTGGCACCCCAGATGTTTTGGAACTACATTTCCCATGATGCTCATGCACTCTGCAGTGTAGATGAGCATCATGGGAAATCTAGTTCCAAAACATTTGGGGTGCCAAGGTTCGGCATCACTGGTCTATACTATATTCATGGGAGAGCTAATCTCCCGTGTATATATACATATATATATATATATAATATATATGTATACAGGCTTCCTATAAGTGATCGCAGTAGATTTCCACGTGGCAGATCTGTTATTCTTCATAGCTAGTTGGAGCTCGTTAATTGTAATCCGTTTGGTGGCAGATGAAACAATAGATAACAAGTAGTGTAGGCCTAAGGCTTCTGAGTACAGTGTTCCAGCAATGCAGTAAAGTGTTCTTGGGTAAAGATGTGTGCGCACTGTGTTCGGCAATGGTGATAGTGGATAGATAAAGATTGAGCAGGTTGCTCTCTCACCAACGACCCAAATCGTTATGCCGTCTTCTGGACAGGAACATGGATGGCGACACTCCGGCAGTGGCTCCTCTGTCTCAGTCTTCTGTAGCGACTTTCCCCGCGCGTCCGCACCAATGGGTAGGCGCTGTAGATGATGCTGGTAACAGGATGACCGTCAGTGGGTAACAGGACCCGGCCTCTCAGGCCTCATGGTGGAAGTAATGTTCCGCGTGGTAGGCCGCGACATCTCTCTCTGTCATAGAGAGGTCCGTTTTCTGTCAGGCCCAGGAGGAAGAGAGCGTGCCCGGCTTTCCTAAGCTCCTTTTATCATCCCTCCCAGCAACCTTCAGGCCACTGCAAGGGTCCCTGGGATTTGTAGTCTTAGGGTACGGAAATGTATAGCAGCAGATTCCAGAAGGACTATACGCCCCATAACTCACTCCGTTGGCGCACCGGTATGAGGTCACTGACTATCGAGTAATCACGGGGCAAACAATATTCAAAACACTGGAGGGTACGTTATATTGAGTCCTGAAGAATCCTTGAATTGGCGAAACATTGACCTGGCAACCGGAAACATACAGACTATACATCTACATTTACTATTCTGCTGTATATGCTATCTATGTATAGACTTCTGGTATTTCTAGTAGAGTATTTTCTATGTCAATATGTGGATCCTGTTGAGGTTATTTATGCTGATGTTTTAAACCATACACATATTTTGAAATTACTAGTCCATCAGTGGCTCTATTAGTTTAAAATATGGTTAAAAAGGTACACTTTTTGGTTTCCCAGTTCATCCTGGATATCTTATACCTGCAATACCTCCAAAACAAAGCAAAGCTAAAGCTGAATAAAAGCCTCTCAAAAGCTGCAGGTGCATTAAACGAGCTTTGTCATAGACTTTTATGGGGTAATCGGAGACACTTTGCAGCACCAAGAAAAAGACAAGGGGTATAATTTTTGAAGCCAAGCAAAGCAAAAGTAAGGTGTAAACAGGACTGTCCCGGATCCGCTCGGTCCCCTTCCCATAATAATAGCACTGAGTGTGGTAGGTAGGAGCATTGAGGAGGTGAAGCACAAGAACAAAAGGGGAATGTGGGCACATGTGGTAAATCAGAACAGAGTTTGGAAACGTTTTCTTTGTAGTTTTCTTCAAAAAAGTACTGGTTCGGAACAGTGCCAATTCACAGCCGTGACTTTCCAATATATAAGTAGAAGGGTAACCCTACCCTGGTATTTGCATAGCGGGTATTTGATGATGTACAATTTTGAATGAAGCCTAGAACAGTTGGTTTAAGCTCCTGGAATATCAGGGGGATGAGCGACTATGTGAAAAAAGCCACTGTATTCCAGGAGTTAGATGCTTGTGCTGCCGAAGTGATATGCTTGCAGGAAACGCACTTGACCAGTGAGACTAAATTATTAATTAAAAATAATAAATTTCAGACACAATACCACTCAGTGTACTCCTCCTATTCAAGGGGAGTGAGTATCCTGATTAGGAAGGGGTTGACGTTTTCCTGCAGGGATGTCAGTATTGATAGACTGGGTTGTTTTATTTTTTTGCATTGTTTAATTGAGGGTAGATCTTTTGTTATAGCAAATTTATACATTCCTCCACCATTCAAAATGGAGATATTGTTCCTGCTGCTAGAGTTCCTGGAGGAGAAGAGAGAGGTCCCAGTTATCATAGTAGGGGACTTTAATACTGTGCTTGACAGCAGGCTAGATAGGTTCCCCCCAGGACTTAGCGGAGGTGGAGGGTCGGTGGGAAGGCTGGCACAGTTTTTAGAGGAGGTTGGGTGGTGTGATATGTGGAGGGCGCGTAACCCCAATAGTCAGGAATATTCTTGCTTTTCAGGGACCCACCATACTTTATCCCGTATTGATATGGCCATTGGTAACCAGGAAGCCCAACCTTTAATAAGTAGTATTGAATATCGCCCAAGGGGGGTGTCCGATCACTCGCCATTGATAGTGACAATAACCATGCAGGATGATGGTGGTCGCAGATTCTGGTCAGTAAACCCAACATGGTTGGACCTAGTGGGGAATAGAGATGAAATTAATTTAAGATTGAGAGAATTTATTGAATTTAACACCGGTACTGCCTCGGAGGGTGTGATTTGGGACTCCTTGAAAGCATACCTCAGAGGGCTCTTGATCCAACAGATATCCAAAATAAAGAAACAAACAAGGGCAAGGGGAGAGCTTATTAGGGAAGAGGTTCGGGAGTCAGAAAGAAAGTATGTATTAGACCCAACAAACGAAAATCGGGAAAATTGGGTACTGAAACAACAAAAATACAAAAAGGAAGAAATTAGAAGAGCAGAGAACAGGAAGGTTTTTCAGAGGCAGAGGAATTTTGAGGAGGGGGAAAGAGTAGGTCGGACGTTGGCCCTGTTGGCCAAAACTAATTCGCCGTCTTCAACAATTCCCATGATCAAAACAAAGGAAGGGGATATTTCTTCAGATCCTAGGGTAATTAATAAAACATTTGTAGAATTCTATAGGGATCTATATAAGACGCGTCATAGCCCTGAACAAGCAGAGATGGAGAAATTTTTGGAAGGTATTGATTTACCGGTGTTGTCAGACGTAGATAAGAATAGTCTGGAAGCACCGATAACACTGGACGAGATCGGGCAAGCAATAAAGAACATGCCGAACCAAAAGTCCCCAGGCCCTGATGGATTGCCATCTGAGGTTTACAAACAATATGGGGAGGTGCTGGCTCCGGAACTTTGGAAGACACTGAACTGGTCAGCTGCAGTTGATAGCTTGCCTTTATCAATGTCTGAAGCTATTATCGTATTGATTCAGAAAGAGGAGAATAGTCAACTAGATACCTCGTCATTCAGACCAATTTCATTGCTGGGCACAGACGTCAAGATTCTGGCAAAGATCCTGGCTGCCAGGCTGAATACATGTATATCTACTTTGGTTCACCCGGACCAGTCAGGGTTTATGCAGAACAGGTCTACCAGTAAAAATATAAGAAGGACTTACTTGAACCTCCAGACCCCGGTAGAGAATGCAGGCTCCAGGGTGGTTTTGTCCTTGGACATTGCCAAGGCATTTGACCCCCTGGAATGGGAGTATTTATGGTGGGTACTGGGAAAATTTGGGTTTGGTCCCCTATTTATTAAGTGGCTTAAGATTTTATATCGACACCCCAGTGCTAGATTGAAAATAAACAACACATACTCGGAAGGGATCTCTCTTGAGAGGGGGACTAGGCAGGGGTGCCGATTGTCGCCCCTGCTATTCGCCCTGGCAATAGAGTCTTTCGCGGAGGTAATCAGAAAATCACCAGGTTTACAGGGTTATAAAAGGAAAGGGGGTGAGGATAGAATAGCGTTATATGCCGACGACGTACTGTTATTCCTGGGGGACATGGGGCCATCGTTAGTAAAGGCAATGCAGCTGGTGGAAGGGTTTGGGAGAGTATCGGGGCTAATAGTCAATTGGGAGAAATCTTCACTCCTCCCGCTTGACTCGACCAACGGCTCTCTCCCTCAGGTGGTACCTTGTCTCAGGGTGGTGGAGAAGTTTAAATATTTGGGTATAGTGGTGACCAATAACCCAATGCAGTATATTAAAGATAATCTAGCTCCGCTGTTAGAAAAGTTTAGAAGGAAGAAAGACATCTGGTCTCGGCTTCCCCTATCTATGGCGGGGCGCATAAATCTGATTAAGATGATTTGGATGCCTCAACTAATGTACATATTACATAACTCACCGATATGGATAGGGAGGGACTGGTTTTTAAAAATAAACTCTATCTTTCGTGAGTTAATATGGAGAAAGGGCCAGGCCAGGATTAGTCTCCAGACCTTGCAACGCCCCAACAGGGAGGGGGGATTGGCGGTGCCCCACCCATACAGGTACTTCTTGGCGGCCCAGCTGAAACACCTGGGTGGGTCGAACGTGGGGGGGAGGTGGATTCCAGTGTAAAAATCATGTTGTCGGGGAACCCGCATAAATCCTTGGTAGGGGCATTGGAAGCTGGATCATTAGGATGCTCATCTCCAACAAACAAACTGGTTATAAAAGTCTGGCGGTCAGTAAAGATCGAAATGGGATATAAGGGGGTTACGGAGTTCGCACCTATATGGCAGAATAGGCAGCTACAAGAAATGCAGGCGATAGGAGTAAACAGGATGTGGGAAAGGGCGGGAATAACTAGGCTGGCACAAATATACGTTGGCAATATACTAAAATCCTTTGCGGACCTGAGACGGGAGTTTGGAATCCCCAAGGAATCATTTTACTTTTATCTCCAGATCAGGCACGCATTAGACAAGCAATTTAAGACTAACGCACTGGAATGGTGTAGTGCATCACTTCTTAATAAGGTGGTAAGGGTACATAGCCTTAAGGGGCTAATATCGGGAATTTATGACCAACTAACGACCAGGGCAACTAGTCTAGCCCCACTCTCGCGCGCAAGAGAGGGATGGGAGGCCGATGTGGGGGAGTTGAGCGATGATCAGTGGAGGAGAATATTGGAGCTTGGTCCACTGGTGTCCCTATCTCCGTCACAGCGGGCGTCACACCTCTTGCTTGTGCACAGAGCCTATTACACCCCCAAGAGGCTGCATAGAATTGGTCCTAGACCAGACGACAAATGCCCCAGATGCTTAGATACGGGCGATCTTATACACATTATGTGGAGATGCCCGAAGTTAGTTAGGTACTGGACCGAGATCCTAAACATCATAGAGGCTAGGCTTGGGATAAGGCTGGAGCTCGAGGCTAAGGTTTGTGTCCTGGGGCTAATTAAAGAGGATATGGGGGAAGGCCACACAGGAATAGCAATCGTACGATGCTTATACCAGGCCAGGAAACTGATCGCAAAAGCATGGTTATCAACAACGCCCCCTACCCCGGAAGAATGGGTTAGTACAATGAACGCACTAGTGGGAACAGAAAGGACAATTTATACTAGAAGGGGAAGCTATGGGAAGTTCATAGGGATCTGGGGTATGTGGTGTCAGGGAGAGAATAGGGAAATATAAAATCGTAATGAGGAAAGGAAGATTTGCACGAGGGAACAGATATTAGGGAATAAGTAGTGTGCACAGTATTCTTATTGGGGTATTAAGTCTTGCCAAGCTTAGGATACGACTATTTTAATATAAGCAACTGGTGGGGAGGAGGGAGGGTGAATAGGGGAACAGGGGAGGGGGGAGGGACTAACGGAAAAAGGAAGGGTAAGATATTTTTGTTATTGATGGTGATATGGGGAAACATATATTGTAATATGCGTTTTTTGTTCGTTACACCGGTTACGATGAACAATGTATAACTTGAAAAATCAATAAAAAGGATATGATTGTAAACAGGACTGTAAACTAACCATTTTATTTAGCGACAAGGGCTTTGATTGGTGCTTTCAGAGCACTTTAAAAAAGCATGTCTGAAGCCATATTTCACACGGGCTTTAGCTTGTACAAAAGCAGTGTGAACAGCAAGCTTCTACAAAGCATTTGCAGAGCTTTCAGCAGGCTTTGCTAAAGCTTTTAAAGTACCATTCAAATTTAGTTTGTAAATGTTGAACCTGCCCAGAGATCTGCAAAGACTGTTGATTAGACAATAAACGAGCAGCGGCTGCTCACTGATGAGGTCATTACTTTGCTCTCCATCAGTACAAAGCAATAGGGCACTGACTAGTGTTGTAATCTTCCAGCCAAAATGCTGCTCGCTGTGCAGAGGATTACAGAGGATTATTTTTAAGACCGATTCAGGTACTTATGCTAATCCAATTTAAAAACATTTAAGATATTTTTAATGAACACATAACTGGTGTATTTTTTTTCAATACCTGCCTAAAGATCAGCTTTAATTGATTCAGGGGAGGGTGGGTATAAAGGAACTATGTGAAAAAGTGATGGGCACTTCTTTAGAATGATATCAGCTATCGTCAAGTGGGAGGCATCTGCCATGTTATACGTGTACATACTCTGTCTGCATTCAAAGAATTCTCTTTAAAAAAAATTTACATTTTATTCAAATCCACAGGGGACAAGTGCATATAGCAATTGGTCCCATTTTGATTGGTGTCCCCAGTGTCTCCTAAATGCATCTCTGAGTGCTGACGGTTGTCCAACCCCTTCTAAAGCCCAAATTGTGGGCGTTCCTGTGTGAGGAGGTACAGCCAGCACCGAGCCCTACCCCCTCTCTAAGCTGAGTTATTGGTCACTATATGAATGAACAAGCAGTGCTGCTTGTTCATTCATAATTGTAAAAGAATACTGAGAGCTTTGGCTCTGTGTAATGTATCTGCCGATGTGTGTACAGGTAACAATATATTACACAGAACAGCAACACTGAATGATGTTTTACTTATTATGAATGAACAAGTAGCGCTGATTGTTCATTCATAATAGTGACAGATCATTCAGTTCTGTGGCTCTGTGTGAGAATCAGTGGTTGCTTTTCTACCATACAGTCACAGCACATATTTTATGCATGAACGATCAATAATGTCTTAGTGGTGCCATGTATAACACAGCCTAGCATCACAAATAACACAGCCCAGCATCACTGATTGTTCTTTTATAAAACTGAAAGAACAGTCAGTGTTGCAGCTCT
The DNA here is from genome assembly GCF_042186555.1 of Aquarana catesbeiana. Lineage (NCBI taxonomy): Eukaryota > Metazoa > Chordata > Amphibia > Anura > Ranidae > Aquarana > Aquarana catesbeiana. The sequence continues at coordinate 286,427,747 of NC_133324.1, forward strand.
GTGTAATCCATCAGCTGGGCTGTGCATGTGTACAGGCAGCGACTGATAGACAACCAGTGCTGCAGGGTATGTGATCCAGAGCGCCCTCTGCTGCCAGAGACCAATGCTGTCAATCACAAATCTGTCTCTGTTCTAACAGTGTTGTTGGATGGGGCGGGGGGACAGTCTGATGGCACAGCTTAGCAATGGAGGGACAGATCTGAACGAGAGCAAGTGCTATATGCATTGGTTCCCTGCAGGTGTGTGTGTGTGTGTGTGTGTGTGTGTGTGTGTATGTGTGTGTGTGTGTGTGTGTGTGTGTGTGTGTGTGTGTGTGTATATATATATATATGTGTGTGTGTGTGTGTGTGTGTGTATATATATACGCACACACACTATCTTACAGTATTATATCTTTTCATGTGACAACACTGAAGAAATGACACTTTGCTACAATGTAAAGTAGTGAGTGTACAGCTTGTATAACAGTGTAAATTTGCTGTCCCCTCAAAATAACTCAACACACAGCTATTATTGTCTAAACCGCTGGCAACAAAAGTGATTATACCCCTAAGTGTAAATGTCCAAATTGGGCCCAATTAGCCATTTTTCCCTCCCCGATGTCATGTGATTCCTTAGTTTTACAAGGTCTCAGATGTGAATGAGGAGCAGGCGTGTTAAATTTGGTGTTATCGCTCTTACTCTGTCATACTGGTCACTGGAAGTTCAATATGGCACCTCATGGCAAAGAACTCTCTGAGGATCTGAAAAAAAGAATTGTTGCTCTACATAAATGTACTATGGCCTAGGCTATAAGAAGATTGCCAAGGCGCTGAAATGGAACTGAAGCACAGTGGCCAAGACCATACAGCGGTTTAACAGGACAGGTTCCACTCAGAACAGGCCTCGCCACAGTCAGCCAAAGAAGTTGAGTGCACGTGCTCAGCATCATATCCAAAGGTTGCCTTTGGGAAATAGACGTATGAGGGCTGCCAGCATTGGTGCAGAGGTTGAAGGGGTGGGGGGTCAGCCTGTCAGTGCTCAGACCATACGCCGCACACTGCATCAAATTGGTCTGCATGGCTGTCGTCCCAGAAGGAAGCCTTTTCTAAAGATGATGCACAAGAAAGCCCACAAACAATTTGCTGAAGACAAGCAGACTAAGGACATGGATTACTGGAACCTTGTCCTGTGGTCTGATGAGACCAAGATAAACGTATTTGGTTCAGATGGTGTCAAGCGTGTGTGGCAGCAACCAGGTGAGGAGTACAAAGACAAGTGTGTCTTGCCTACAGTCAAGCATGGTGGTAGATGTGTCATGGTCTGGGGCTGCATGAGTGCTGCCGGCACTGGGGAGCTACAGTTCATTGAGGGAACCATGAATGCCAACATGTACTGTGGCATACTGAAGCAGAGCATGATCCCCTCCCTTTGGAGACTGGGCCGCAGGGCAGTATTCCAACATAACGACCCCAAACACACCTCCAAGATGACCACTGCCTTGCTAAAGAAGCTGAGGGTAAAGGTGATGGACTGGCCAAGCATGTCTCCAGACCTAAACCCTATTGAGCATCTGTGGGGCATCCTCAAACGGAAGGTGGAGGACCGCAAGCTCTCTAACATCCACCAGCTCCATGATGTTGTCACGGAGGAGTGGAAGAGGACTCCAGTGGCAACCTGTGAAGCTCTGGTGAACTCCATGCCCAGGAGGGTTAAGGCAGTGCTGGAAAATTATGGTGGCCACACAAAATATTGACACTTTTGGCCCAATTTGGACGTTTTCACTTAGGGGTGTACTCACTTTTGTTGCCAGCAGTTTAGACATTAACGGCTGTGTGTTAAGTTATTTTGAGGGGAAAGCAAATTTACACTGTTATACAAGCTGTACACTCACTACTTTACATTGTAGCAAAGTGTCATTTCTTCAGTGTTGTCTTCTTTTTTTTATGGAACTTTTTCTTTAAAAGTAAGCCTCATACAATATATATATTTCCAAAATACAGAGTCCAAGTTTTTGTTTTCATATCCATTCTGAAAGAATAAGTCATGTTTTGCATCAAGGCTATTGACAGAATCCTAAACCTGCATACAACAACCTCTAACTGCAGCATGTTGTGGAAATGCACTCATTGTACACAATACAACCAAGTCCAACAGTGGACACATCTGCAAATGTTGGGATCACAAATCTCTACAGCCGTTTTAGGAACTTAAGCCTCGTATACACGATTGGATTTTCCGCAGACAAAGCTCTGAGTGGTGAAATAATAATCTTATGGGGCGTGGTCGACCACGCCCCCTAAAACGTCACAGTCCCAGCATGCCCAGGGACTGTGACATCATATGGGGGCGGGGTCTCCGCCTATATAAGTCACAACGCAGCCCTCAGAGACCAGTCCAGCCGGAGAGAGCGTCGTGTCAACATCTGGGGAAAGAGAAGAGAAGAGAACACAAGAAGCCAAGAAGCCAAGAAGCCAAGAAGTCCGGACCTCCGCTGGCAATAGAGCTACCTGAAGACAGCGGAGGGGCCGGCCGAAGACCTGGGACACCGGGAGAAGAGGCCGGAGAGCGGAGAAGAACCAACCGGACGCCGGGAGAAGATGAACCAGAGGGACCCCCGAAGACGGAAGAAGACCCCCCCCCGGAGCTGTTTAATAAATTATTTTAAAAACCTGTGTTGTGTTTTATTATTGACACTTTTTACCTAGGTGAATGGGTAGGGGTACCATGTACCCCATACTCATTCACATAGGGTGGGGGGGCCGGGATCTGGGGGCCCTCTTATTATAGGGGGCTCCCGGATTCCGATAAGCCCCCCGCCCGCAGACCCCGACAACCAACGGCCAGGGTTGTCGGGAAGAGGCCCTTGTCCTCATCAACATGGGGACAAGGTGCTTTGTGGTGGGGGGGCACCGCAAGGCGCCCCCTCCCCCAAAGCACCCCCCCATGTTGAGGGCATGCGGCCTGGTACGGTTCAGGAGGGGGGGGGCGCTCGTTCGTCCCCACCCCCTTTCCTGACCGGCCGGGCTGCGTGCTCGGATCGGGGTCTGGTATGGATTTTGGGGGGACCCCCACGCCGGTTTTTCGGCGTAGGGGGTTCTCCTTAAAGTTCCATACCAGACCTAAGGGCCTGGGATGCCCCCCGCGCTCGCCGCAATGGGAAAATTAGTTTTTCCTATTGCAGCGAGCGCGAGATGCAGTAACCTGCTCCTCCGTCGTATCTGGTCCTTCGGACTAGCATACAGACGAACGGGCTTTCCGTCAGGAACTGAGTCCGGCGGAGGTACGACGTAAAGATTTGAAGCAGGCTTCAAATCTAAAGTACGTCGGATTTCCGCCCGAAACGGTCCGTCGGAAGTCCGATGGAGACCACACACGGTCGGATTGTCCGCCGGACTTGGTCCGGCGGCGTCCGTCGGACTTTTGCAGGTGAAAAGTCCGACCGTGTGTACGCGGCATAACAGTACAAGGTGTTCCAGCAAAAAAGTCCTTCTTTTAAAAACATGGCAATAGCGTCCTAGCATGTATTGTATTATGCACTTTATTACTAATTGACACTCTGTATACTATTGTTAATTTGCGTATGGACATGATGAGAGATATATATTGATTTATTATTTAATTTTTAGTGACACTTTTCACAGTATTGATATTGGCTTACGGACATGATGAGATATATTTATTGATTATTGTCACCACATAAGATTATTATTTCACCACTCAGAGCTGCTGCCATATGAGTGGAGAGTGTTACATGGCCGATGCCATCACTCCTACATTGTTACTATATTTCTAATTACACACTTTTTATGTATGTCACACCACTTTAAGTTATTCTAGCGATTTTATTCAGGATTAGCGTGGCACCACCTAGTTATAGGCTCTGTTTCCACTAGTGCGACTTTTCATGCGACTTGGGACTGAAAAGTCGCATGACAAATTGTTTCCCATGATTTCCAATGAGTACCGTTCATATCTGTGCGACTTCAAGTCGCAGCGACTTCAAAGTAGTCCCTGCACTACTTTGGTCCCACTTTGATGCGACTTGAGGTCTATAGATACAGGCATTGCTTCAAATCGCGGTAAAAAGTCGCGGTAAAATCGCGGTAAAAAATCGCGGCAAAATCGCGCGACTTTGGGGACGCACTAGTGGAAACCTAGCCATAGTATTAGTTTCCCACAGGGTTTGGTTTGTACCTGATTCGGTGCAGGCAGCTTTTCCCTAGTTGAGTCCAGTTTATTTTACACCTGATAGCGCGGGAATAACTATATATTTCTTGGGAGTAGGAAGTTACATTTTAAAAAATACAATGTAAAATTAACAAGGGACACCAACATAGTTGTATCTTTGATCTTCAAAACTACAGGATAATGGTGTTGTGGTAACTTGCACCAAAAAAAAAATAATAACAAGCATAATAATATTGTTCTTGATATCACTAGAAAGAAAAAGCCTTTGAAAATTTGTTTGCAATAACTCCATCAGTATCGCCAGCAAAGCAGCTTCATTATTATCCCATTAAAGAAGAAGAGAATGTGCGCTGCATTTTGAGATTTCATAATTTGCCACGTCACGAATGTTAAATCTCCATTGCGAACGCTAGTTTACTAGACCGACCGCTTCCAGCTTGTCTTTGCTTCCGAGCATGCGTGTTTGTACTTTGGACTTTTGTCCAACGGACTTGTGTACACACACTCAGAAAATCCGACAACAGACTTTTGTCCGTGGAAAATTTTAAAGCCTGCCATCCAACATTTGTCCGCGGAAAATGCGACAACAATTGTCCGATGGAGCATACAAACGTTTGGATTTTCCGCCAACAGCCTGTCATCACACAATTCCCGTCGGAAAATCCGATCGTGTGTACGAGGCTTTACTTTCAACCTTTAATACAGCGACTTAAAAATTCTTCTCATCACAATAAAGAAAATTTGGGCGTGAATTGAGCTGCCAGAAGCACTGTGAAGAAGCAAGAACAATAGAAATATCTGAATGCTATAAGCACAGAAGTGTTCCCTGGATCTTTCTGGATATGTGCAGTAGCAGTGCAAGGGTTAAGTGTGTCCAATTTTTTTGTCTGATGCACCTTGGCAATGCTGCAGAAGAGGCATACAAAGCTGTGACAGGCAGCGTGAGTGGGTGGCAGTGCCATCTGTTCTATTAGCGTGAGTAGTGACAGCTCCCCTAGTCACCCACTCATTCTCCGCCTCGACCCCCTCCCCAAAAATATGGAAGTTGAAAAGACAATATTGTAACATAAATGTTCCACGTTTATTTGAATACCAAATTTGAAAATTGAGGGAATGGTGACAGACAACATATATAAAGCTGCAAAGGGGAAGGAAATCTAACTAAGGCTTGGACCCAAGAATACAACACTGGTCTAGTAAAACCACTTTGAACTTTATGTTCTGTTTGACCATTTTTAGGCCATGCACATTCCATAAAGTCTGTAGAAGATGCTCAGAATATTCTGGTACTGAAACTGACATGAACCAATCAGGAAATGACAACATAGTAGCTGCTAGATGGTGCTGATGATCATGGTAATAGCAATATCAAAGAGAAAAAATCTGGTTAAAAAAAAAAAATTGTGTGTGTGTGTGTGTGTATGTGTGTATATGTATATGTATATGGGATTTACACAGCTCTGCCACGCAGCACAGTCCTGTTTGGCAGGGAAGGGGAACTGATCTTTTTCTGCTGTAGTATCACTTTTACATATAGGTCTCCTCCCCATGCCCACTTGTGTCTGGGTTGTGAAAGGAAAAGCTCTCTGGCACTTTGCTCTCTTTGGCACTTTGCTCTCTCCTCCTAGCAGCATGCTCCTGGCACTGCAATGCATCTGATTGGCTTGGTGTGCTGCTTCTTCCTTTTCTCTGAGCTCTGCTGTACAGAGACTAGACAAGAGGATGATTCCAAGTCAAATTCAAGTATATTTCAGCTTACTAGTCTCTAAATGTTGTGGCTGTGTTCATTTTCACGTTTCAAGCTTTTTAGAAATTTTTTAGCAAGTACAGAAATACCTGTTGGTCTTGCCAGAAATGCAAAGAAGACAAGCCAGACATGTAAGAGTAAGGCTGGGTTCACACTGCAGCACGCTCTGGCTCATTGCAGGAGTCTGATGCGTCCCCATTCACCGTTTCAGAGAAATACATATTATACAAGATTTCTGTAGCGCCAAAAGTTTACAATATCAAGCAGGACAACACAGTTACAATACATAACAATTGGGTTAGGAGGGCCCTGCTTGTGAAAGCTTATAATCTAACAGAGATGGGCAAGTCATACAACAGGTAAAAGTTGTGTACTGTACAGATGAACTGATGGAGAAAGTAAAAGTTCAGCTGTTATGGATGTAGCACCCTTGTGTTTAGGCAGGGTTGCTCCTAAATTTACCTGCCAGGTATAGCTATCTTGGCTAATTGTTGAGGATCATTTGATTTCACTGTAAGTCTATAATTGCTGCACTTCTCTCTTTTGCCGCTAGGTGGCCAGGCACTTGGTGGCATTGGATAAGACAAGGGTACTGCAAGGTCAGATTATGGGTATATGGGGTGTCTCAGCCAGTGGACAGGGGTTTTCTTTGATCCCTTGGCCTGCTGGGAGAACCCATATATTTGGGTGGAGTCAGGTGATCAATGGGCCACCGGGACGGCTGTCAGGGTGGACGTGTGTTGTACTGCCCGGGCTGCTAGGCCGGAGATGGGGCCTATTCCGGGCACATCTGGCTACTAGGCTGTCCGAGGGCCTATCCAGAAGCAAAAGAGCAGCTCAGGGTTGGGATTGCGGCTTGCAGTCCAACCAGAAGTGACCATTCTGTCGGCCAGAGATCCTGTCGTGGTCGGACATAGAGGGAGGCTGTCGTCACTAAGGGACCATCCACCTTATTACCAGAGACCACAGTGAGTAGCAGAAGCAAGTACCGGAGCAGAATTTTCACCAACTGGGGACTGTGAAGAATCGGGAAACTTCAGCAGGAGGTGACGCTTGCAGAGCAGCCTTGTGTGCCAAGCCAGGGACCGAGCAGGCCAGTGGGGTGAAGCTTGAGAAGTATCTGGAGTGCCAAGCTAAGGACCCAGCAGAGAAGCAGGGGTGACACTTGAGGAAGATACTACAGTGAAGATTGGAAGAGCTCAAGGGATTCAGTGGCAGTGAATCATCTAGTCTAGTGAGAGAGACCAGGAGCTCAGTGCGCTTAAGAATTACAAAAAGTGATTGTAGTTGAAGTGAAGGAACTGTTACACTTTGGGCTAGAAACTGTTAAAGATTGTTGCCATAGGAGACAACATTCCTACACATGCAGATGTCGCGTCTTGCTGGATGCCTTTCCCTGCATGGCTCTCCTCCTGTAGAAGTCTCGAAGTCTGCTAGTTGACATTGCAACTTCCTAAGGGTGTCCTGGCCCTAACCCTCTCTCCCAAAGTTCTGTTAAGAGAAATAAAATCTCTTTGCATTTAAGTAGTGTCTGGCGCCCATGAATCTACCTTACATTACACCCACTATGCCTTGCATAACATATAACATATACATATATGCATACCATATAGAGAAGGAATTCAACTATCTCTGGCCCTGGAGGTTCTCATTAGACTGAAGGAGGCCTGAGACCTTCCTACATGTATAAGCAGGATAGATTTTCTCTGATTCGCTTTTAGGATTCATCCAAAATCAGATAGAATTAGGGATAGGCAAACAGATTGAGGCAGACAGTTCCAGAGGAATAAAGGGTCTGGAAAAGTCCTGGAGGTGAGCATGGGAAGAGGAGATGTCTTGGAAGAGCAGAGTAGATGGACTGGGTGACATTTTGAGACCGGGTCGGTGATGTACATTAGGTGAGAGCAGAAATGGCAAATGAAGACATGAAGGGACACAAAGAAGCGGATTTACTAAAACTGGTGCACACAGAATGTGGTGCAGCTGTATATAGTAACCAATCAGCTTCTAACTTAAGTGTGCTTAAAGCAGAAGGTCCGCCTGAAATTTTTTTTTTTTTTAAGTCAGCAACTATAAATACTGCAGCTGCTGACTTTTAAAATAAGGGCACTTACCTGTCCAGGGTGCCCGTGATGTCCTCACCCGAAGCCGACCTGTCCACTGGCTCGGGGTGGAGGCGCCGGCATCTTCAGTAAAGGAATCAGTAAGTGAAGCATTGCGGCTTCACAGCCTGGTTCCCTACAGCGCATGCACGAGATGCGCTGCGCGTTCTGAGTGGTCCCTGCTGTCTTCTGCGACCTGTGTGTCTCCCATAAGACAGCAGGGGGACGGAGGAAGGGCCAGACATGGTGTAGATTGTAGCGGATACTGCAGCGATCTTTCGCCGGAGGTGGGAGCAAATACCTGGATTAGACAGGTATCTGCTCCCCCCTGAAAGGTGCCAAATGTGACACCAGTGGGGGGGGGGGAACCAGATAAGCGGAAGTTCCATTCATGGGTGGAACTCCGCTTTAGGCTTTGACAATACATTCTAGAAGATGATTGGACCACCCCTTCCTCCTCTGAAGCTTTCCACTGTAAGTGGCACTTCCCTTTTGACCTCCTCTTATGTGACAGTACTAGGTTAGCTGCCAATTATTAGGCCTGAGTACTGTCACAGGGACATCTTTGCTCTGCTGGGTCACCAACACTAGTCATTTCAGTGCCGGCTGAGAATGAGGAAGGAGTGGAGGAGGAGTATAGGTGGTCCTTTTCTAGAGAAACTGGGGTTGATTTTCAGGCAAATAGACTGAACTTTGTAAATGCTGTTGTACTCATTTTCCCCAGAGTTTAGCGAATGTTGTGAAGTTTCACTTTGTAAATAATACCTAAACAGGTGCAAGGAAAATAAAAAAACATTTTTGCTTGCACATGATTAGATAATTGAAAACAGCAGAGCTTCACCACATTCACTAAGCTCTAGGGAAAATGAAAGCAATAGCACTTGCACAGTGCATAGTCTATTTTCCTTTAGTAAATCAACCCCACTGTCCCTTTGCCCTACATGTACATTATGGCAGTGTTTAAGGCAAGATCTTTCAGAAGGAAAATGATTTGGCAGCAGATCATTCATTCACATTTGATAGACCTCTAATGTTTGTGATTAGGTTTGGAAACTTTTGGTAACTGAAATGTGGAATGAGCCAGAATTCTAACAGTTGATGGCCCTGCCAGTTTGAATAGTTGTAGATTATTTTTGTGGCTGAAAAGTGCCTGCAACTATTAGTTGTGTATTTTGATATCCAGTGCTCACGGCTATCAGAATACAATAGCCCAGCAAGGGGGGATTCGTCCATCTATGCTGTTTGTGTAGATGGGAATCTTTTAGCCTGGGTTCACACTATAGTAAACACAGATGTCGCATGTGATTCGCACCCGGCCTGCTGTGCCAATCACATGTGATGTCTGTGCAATGCGAGTTCAGCCATCGCATTGGATTTGCAATAAAAAAAGGTGCAGGGACCGTTTTTTTTTCCCGCACCCATGCGATCTGATTCCTGTCCAAGTCCACAGTTCGCACTGCAATCTGTGAACTGATCTGGGGTTATCATTAACCTTGTATTGATACCTGCAGTGGTTCGCAGAGGGCAGTGTGAACTAGGGCTGCAACTAACGATTAGTTGGCTGATTGTTTCGATTAACCTCCCTGGCGGTAATCTCAAATGTGGCTCGGGGTGAATTTTCATTACCAAAAGCGGTAACCCCAAGCTACTCTCGGGATTGCATCGCATTATCATGGGAAAGTTACTTACCTTGTACCCAGGATCCTGTGATGTCCCCCCGCTGTGTCCGTGGGCTGTGTACTCCGCCCACTCTATCAATGTGCCGGGCTCCATTCACTGCGAGCGCCACAATGCACGGGAATGGAGCCCGGCGCCAAATTCAAAAAGTGCAAAATACAGAACACATACAGTACACTGCAATCTTACAGATTACATTACTGTTTCAAACCATTTCACCTCCCTTTTGTCCCTAGTGCTTTGTCCAGTGCCCTGCATGCAGTTTTATATTATATATACTGTTCTTTCTGCCTGGAAACTCCAGAATGTCCATGGCAACCAAAAAGTGTCCCTTTTACGTCAAAAGTGGTTTTAGACAGCTAGAAAAGAGCGATAGTAAATTATAATCACTTGCAGAATTGAGTGATAGTGATTCGTGGGGAAATTCGTCATCAAACACTGAAAAGTAATGACAGCGACAATTCTGCAACTGAGCAAATTTCTGTGTTTTTGATTTGATTACATTATTGAATACATTTTATTATTATTATTTGTTATAATTATTTATAGTTATTTATGATATTATAATTTATGATTTCGTGTTTCAAACTTTATCATACTCGAGATGTCTACTAGACTCTTGTTTGGACAGATTTAAGTGAGTAATTCCTAAGAATTACAGGCCTACAATATAAAACGCCAAATTTCCACGTGAAACAATGTACCGATTTGAGACGCAGAAATCTGACGCAATCATGCCGCCAGGGAGGTTAATCGATTAATTGAATAATAACCTTAAAAATAGTGTGGTGTATGATTTAGTTAATATGTAAAGTTTAAAAAAAAGGAAATTTATTCTTAAATATCTATATGCAGTGGTAAATATAAATAACCAACTATATGGTTAGGGAGCAAAATCTCTAATCCACTCTGAGAATAACAGACGGAAGAGATATACTGTATATACTATTATGCCCCGTACACACGGTCGGATTTTCCGACGGAAAATGTGTGATAGGACCTTGTTGTCGGAAATTCCGACCGTGTGTAGGCTCCATCACACATTTTCCATCGGATTTTCTGACACACAAAGTTTGAGAGCTTGCTATTAAATTTTCCAACAACAAAATCCATTGTCGGAATTTCCAATCGTGTGTACACAAATCCGACACACAAAGTGCCACGCATGCTCAGAATAAATAAAGAGATGAAAGCTATTGGCTACTGCCCCGTTTATAGTCCCGACGTACGTGTTTTACATCACCGCGTTCAGAATGATCGGATTTTCCGACAACTTTTTGTGACCGTGTGTATGCAAGACAAGTTTGAGCCAACATCCGTCGGAAAAAATCCTAGGATTTTGTTGTCGGAATGTCCGATTAATGTCCGACCGTGTGTACGGGGCATAAGAGGTTGAATCTGGTAAATATAATCAGACTCAGAAATCAAATTTTTTATTTAAAGACAGTTTTGTCGATTTTCAGACAGAACTGTAATATATTATGACAGACTCCCTTGTCATAGGCAGGTGTCTTGATAAAAGCTACTTGTGCCTGCTGTCACTTATGCTGGCCATACAAGAACAATGTCTTCCTTAAAAGAAACAAAACTTAATTTTAAGAACGTTCGTTCCATTTTCTAATCATTAGTGGGGTCAAATCGACGTTCGTTTTCGACCACAGTGATGGGAAAATATGAAGGAACAGGATAGAAAACTTCTTGGTCACAGGAATTTTCAGACAGTATATGCTGTTTTCATTCAGAAATGACATTAATTTTAAAACTGAATGTTAAAAGCAAGAGAAATTTTCAAACTACAATCTTTTCGTAATGAATATTCTTGTCCGAAAATCAATACGTTTTATGGCCAGCATAAAGCTCGGTTCAGACCTATACAGTTTGCTTTTGATCCATTTCTGCAGTGCTTTTTGCTGTGCGTTTTGTTTTTTTTTTTAATACTTTTTTATTCATTTTTTGAAGACAAAAAAAGTTATAATATAGAGCCTCTGGGCATAGCTCGGCTCAAACATAAACAGTACCAGTAAAGACATATAGCTAAATACAGCAACAACCTGAACTGCTCGTGACCACAGCTGGTAGGATAGAGTGAGGATAATAGTTAAATTCAATTTAAACAACTATCTTCACATGTTCCACCATGGGAAAAGATACGTTTTACAAAACTGACTCAGAGGGGCAACAATAGCTTAACCTCCCTGGCGGTATGATTATTTCGGATTTTAGGTGCTGAAAGCGGTACAATTATTTTGCATGGAAATTTGTCGTTTTATATTGTAGGCCTGTAATTCTTAACAATAACACACTTAAATCTGTCCAAACAAGAGTCTAGTAGACATCCCGGGTATGATGAAGTTTGAAACACAAAATCATAAATTATAATATAATTAATAAATATAAATAATTAAAAAAATAATAATATAAATCATAATAATAAAATCACTTTCCCCACGATTCACTATCGCTCAATTCTGCAAGTGTTCTAATTTACTATCGCTGTTTTCTAGCTGGTCTAAAGCCACTTTTGACGTAAAGGGACACTTTTTGGTTGCTATGGACAATCTCAAATTTCCAGGCAGAAAGAACAGTATATATCATATAAAACTGCATGCAGGGCATTGGACAAAGCACTTGGGACAAAAGGGATGTGAAATGATTTCATACAGTACTGTAATCTGTAGGATTACAGTACTGGATGTGTTATGATTTTTAGTTTTCTTTGAATTTGCCGCCAGGCACCGCCCCCGTGTGTTACAACGCTCGCAGGGAACGGAGTCTGGCACAGTGCGGCTTCGGTGGAGGACACAGCCCACAGACACAGCGGGGGACACCGCAGGATCCTGGGGACAAGGTAAGTAACACTGCACCAGGATCCTGAGTAGGGATGAGCCGAACACCCCCCTGTTCGGTTCGCACTAGAGCATGCGAACAGGAAAAAAGTTCGTTCTAACACGCGAACACCGTTAAAGTCTATGGGACACGAACATGAATAATCAAAAGTGCTAATTTTAAAGGCTTATATGCAAGTTATTGTCATAAAAAGTGTTTGGGGACCTGGGTCCTGCCCCAGGGGACATGGATCAATGCAAAAAAAACTTTTAAAAATGGCCGTTTTTTCAGGAGCAGTGATTTTAATAATGCTTAAAGTCAAACAATAAAAGTGTAATATCCCTTTAAATTTCGTAGCTGGGGGATGTCTATAGTATGCCTGTAAAGGGGTGCATGTTTCCCGTGTTTAGAATAGTCTGACAGCAAAATTACATTTCAAAGGAAAAAAGCCATTTAAAACTATTCACGGCTATTGCATTGCCGGTCCGACAATACACATAGAAGTTCATTGATAAAAACGGCATGGGAATTCCCCACAGGGGAACCCCGAACCAAAATTAAAAAAAAAAAAAATGACGTGGGGGTCCCCCTAAATTCCATACCAGGCCCTTCAGGTCTGGTATGGATATTAAGGGGAACCCCGGCCAAAATTAAAAAAAAAAAATGACGTGGGGGTCCCTCTAAATTCCATACCAGACCCTTCAGGTCTGGTGTAGATTTTAAGGGGAACCCTGCGCCAAAAAAAAAAAAGGCGTGGGGTCCCCCCAAAAATCCATACCAGACCCTTATCCGAGCACGCAACCTGGCAGGCCGCAGGAAAAGGGGGGGGGGCGAGAGAGCGCCCCCCCTCCTGAACCGTACCAGGCCACATGCCCTCAACATTGGGAGGGTGCTTTGGGGTAGCCCCCCAAAACACCTTGTCCCCATGTTGATGAGGACAAGGGCCTCATCCCCACAACCCTGGCCGGTGGTTGTGGGGGTCTGCGGCGGGGGGCTTATCGGAATCTGGAAGCCCCCTTTAACAAGGGGCCCCCAGATCCCAGCCCCCCCCTGTGTGAAATGGTAAGGGGGTACTCTACCATTTCACTAAAAAACTGTCAAAAATGTTAAAAATGACGAGACAGTTTTTGACAATTCCTTTATTTAAATGCTTCTTCTTTCTTCTATCTTCCTTCATCTTCTTCTTCTTCTTCTGGTTCTTCTGGTTCTTCCTTCGGCGTTCTCGTCCAGCATTTCCTCCGCGGCGTCTTCTATCTTCTTCTCCTCGGGCCGCTCCACACCCATGGCATGGGGGGAGGCTCCCGCTCTTCTCTTCATCTTCTTCTTCATCTTCTTCTCTGCTTCATCTTCTTCTCTTCTTCATTTTCTTCTCTGGGCCACTCCGCATCTATGCTGGCATGGAGGGAGGCTCCCGCTGTGTGACGGCGTCTCCTTGTCTGACAGTTCTTAAATAACGGGGGCGGGGTCACCGGGTGGCCCCTCTGACGCACGGTGACTTGACGGGACTTCCCTGTGACGTCACGGGGAATGCCACAGGGAAGTCTCGTCATGTCCCGTGCGTCAGAGGGGGGGCGGGGTGACCGGGTGGTCCCGCCCCCCATTATTTAAGAATCGTCAGAAGAGAAGACGCCGTCACACAGCGGGAGCCTCCCTCCATGCCATCATGGATGCGGAGCGGCCCGGAGAAGAAGATGAAGAAGAGAAGAAAAGAAGAAGATGAAGAAGAGAAGAAGATGAAGAGAAGAGCAGGAGCTTCCCCCCATGCCATGGGTACGGAGCGGCCCGAGGAGAAGAAGACGCAGCGGAGGAGATGCTGGACGAGAACGCCGGAGGAAGAACCAGAAGAGCCAGAAGAACCAGAAGAAGAAGATGAAGGAAGAAGAAGCATTTCAATAAAGGAATTGTCAAAAACTGTCTCTTGTCATTTTTAATACTTTTGACAGTTTTTTAGTGAAATGGTAGGGGTAAGTACCCCCTTACCATTGCACACGGGGGGGCTGGGATATGGGGGTCCCCTTGGGGGTCCCCTAAGCCCCCTGCCCGCAGACCCCCACAACCACTGGCCAGGGTTGTGGGGATGAGGCCCTTGTCCTCATCAACATGTTTTGGCTACCCCAAAGCACCCTCCCAATGTTGAGGGCATGTGGCCTGGTACAGTCCTGGAGGGGGGGCGTTCTCTCGTCCCCCCTCTTTTCCTGCGGCCTGCCAGGTTGCGTGCTCGGATAAGGGTCTGGTATGGATTTTTGGGGGGACCCCACGCCTTTTTTTTTTTTTTGGCGCGGGGTTCCCCTTAAAATCCATACCAGACCTGAAGGGCCTGGTATGGAATTTAGGGGGACCCCCACGTCTTTTTTTTTTTTTAATTTTGGTTCGGGGTTCCCCTGTGGGGAATTCCCATGCCGTTTTTATCAATGAACTTCTATGTGTAGTGTCGGACCGGCAATGCAATAGCCGCGAGTAGTGTTAAATGGCTTTTTTCCTTTGAAATATCATTTTGCTGTCAGACTGTTCTAAACACGGGAAACATGTGCCCCTTTACAGGCATACTATAGACACCCCCCAGCTATGAAATTTAAAGGCATATTACACTTTCATTGTTTGACTTTAAGCATTATTAAAATCACTGCTCCTGAAAAAACGGCCATTTTTAAAAGTTTTTTTTGCATTGATCCATGTCCCCTGGGGCAGGACCCAGGTCCCCAAACACTTTTTATGACAATAACTTGCATATAAGCCTTTAAAATTAGCACTTTTGATTTCTCCCATAGACTTTTAAAGGGTGTTCCGCGGCATTCAAATTTGCCGCGAACACCCCAAATTGTTCGCTGTTCGACGAACTTCCGAACAGCCAATGTTCGAGTCGAACATGAGTTCGACTCGAACTCGAAGCTCATCCCTAATCCTGAGATGTAATCCCGAGTGTGGCTCGGGGTTACCGCTAATGGTGCTGAAATTTAACCCCGAGCCACACTCGGGAATACCATCAGGGAGGTTAACCTCACTGCCTATATATTGGCCTGACAATGTTGTCTAGCAGGGGGATCTGGACATCACTGTGTGGCATTGGTTGTATCCGATTCCAACCAAATGTGCCAAATTTTATCAAATTTGGCTGGGCAGCACCTAGCAAGATAAGCGGCTTTTTAAAGCGGGACTGCGGAGTTGACCAACGCTTTCCATGTATTTAGAGAGGACACCTCTGATTGTTTCCATTTTAGAAGCAGCGCCTTTCTGACATAAAACAGGAGTCCAATTAAGGTCCTGGTTGCTCGACTGTGGGCTAAAGAGCCCAGCAAGCAAACTGATACGCTCAAGGGTATGTGAATCTTAGTTAGAGTAGTGATGAAGCCTGTAACCTCCACCCAAAGGACCTGAACCTTAGAGCAAGACCATAGCATATGGTCAAAACCATCATCCCTTACGGAGATCAGTTGTAAAAACGGGTATTGCCAGGCGTCTTCCTAACCCTCAGAATCTAGGTGAGGAGTTACACTCTGCCATTTGGTGAACAATGTCTCCATGCCAAAATGGACCGAGGGTAGAAGTGCTTTGTAGCTGTTAGATGTGGGTTTGACCAGTTGCTTGTCCCATAACATAGATTCGAGGTTGGATTGTATGAGGAGTACTGGGAGAGAACCAAACTAGGTGGTGTAGGCATGGTGGAGTTGAAGGTATCTGAAGAATTGGTGGTGAACCCAAATTTCTCCTTGAGAGATTCAAAAGATAATGGGGACCCACTGAGACAAATGTGATCTAATTTTTTGACTCCTCTGACTGCCCAAAAGCCTGGATCATGTACAGTAAGAAATTCAGAGAGGTGTGAGTTGAGCCACAAAGGGGTATCGGGAGACCGGGTATGATGATCCTCACTATGCTTGCATACCAATAGTTGCCAAACCTTAATAACTGCTTTCATAGAGTGTGTGGGAGGAAACTGAGCTTTAACAGCTCTAAACAATGCGTTTCTCAGCGACTCATATGATCCACGATATGCCGCCTCAAGAACCACTGCAGCATTTGACTCGTCAGATGATACCCAGTTATGAGCATGGGATAGGAGGGCCGCATAAAAATATTTCTGAAGGTCTGGGTATGCTAAACCACCTTCTGTCCAGGGTCTTTTCAGAATAGATTTGTTTATTCTGGGGGGGGGGGGGGGGCGTGGGTTGAATCTCCACAGAAGGGAAGCAATAGTGGAATCAAATTGTTGGAAAAAAGCTTTAGGAATCCATTATCCCATGTTCGCAGTTTTAGTTTGAGCTGGGAGAGTAAAGGGTAAAGGTTTAATTTGGCAAATTCTGAGACCCAAGGGGTTATATCGATACCCAGATAGCGTATAGAGATGGCCCATGTCAAGGGTAATGAGGAGTCTGCCTGTGCTTTGCTTTGGGAGTCAATAGGCAGAGCTTGGAATTTATTCCAATTCACCCTTAGCCCGGAAAGGCTGGAGAATTCAGAAATAATGTTTAAAGCTGCTCGGAGTGAGAGTCCTGGGCCATTGAGAAATAGAATTAGATCATCGGCATATTGAGCAAGTTTTTCGACTATACTGCCAACCTGAATGCCTTTCACCAAGTCTGATCTCCTAAGAGCTGTGGCCAGAGGTTCCAAAACTAGAGCGAATAGAAACGGGGAGAGGGGACAGCCCTGTCACCACTGGAAAGGGTTCAGAAAGCAGACCACCTAATTTAATTTGAGCTGTGGGGGATTTATAGAAAATGCCTATCCATTTACGGAAGGAGCGGCCAAATCCAAAAGCTTGACGGACTGTTACCATAGAGCTCCAGGTCACCATATCGAAAGCTTTTTCTATATCTAACGCTACCATTACATGAGATTCCGAATGTGGGTTAGGGAGCTGCAGGTGGGTGAGCATCCTTTGGAAATTGATGTCAGTGGACTTCCCTGGCATAAAGCCAGTTTGATCGATGTCACCCAGCTCAAGCAGAACTTTGACCAACCTAGTTGCAATGACCTTGGCCAGAATTTTGAGGTCATGATTTAATAGGGAATGTGGCCTATAGCAGGCGTAATGTTTCTGGTCTTTGCCTGGTTTGGGGATGAGTATAATAAGGGCACCATACATAGAAGGGGGTAGGGAGTTATCTTCAAGGCATTGAGAAAAGAGTTGCTGAAGCTTAGCAGCTAAACTTTCAGCATACCGTTTGTACCAGTCTCCTGGGAGACCATCTGGGCCAGGGGTTTTCGAGGGCGGGATCTAAGCTATGGCCAGTTCTATTTCAGGAATTGACATTCGAGCATCCAGAGTGTCTATCTCCTCAGGGCAGGGCCGTAGATAATTTTTTGTTCTTGGCGTGGGGGGAGGGGGGCTTCAGCAGCAAGTACTAAGTAAAAGTATTTATTTTAAATAAAATAAATTGCACCAAAATTATAAAGACTGGAAAAAGGAAAAATGATATGTGCTGCCCCTAGTAAGCAATTACATCCTTAACTATATTTTATCAGATCCTTTGGAAAATCAAACCTGATTTCAGTTTTCTCCTTCTTCCAGTTTTCTCCTTCTTCCAGTTTTCTCCTTCTTCCAGTTTTTTTCCTTTTTCCTTTTTCCAGTTTTATGAACGCTGTTGGCTATTGTCCAGTATTAGTGTTCAAACTGAATAGGTACAAAGTGAGTGTGCTGCCTACCTCCTACAAGGAGATGGTGCCCTTTGGCTACTATGGTGCAAAGTGCACCATGTTGTGTCAGACAGAGCACTCACTGACTTTTTTAACTTTTAGGCTTCATTCCCACGAGGCGGATCCACTGCCTCGGAGTCTGCCAGCTCAGCGGGAGATGTCTCCGTTGATCTCCACTGAGCCGGCGGATGACAGTTCCCTCTCTGCTCACTGAGCAGGGAGGGGCTTGTCAAGCGCCACTGGTTTCTATGGAGAGATCGGACGAAAACGGACAGCATGTCTGTTTTCATCAGATCTCACCCGATCTTGTCCGCCAGGGACAGATGCGAACGTAGGGCCATCTGTCTGATTTTAGCGAATTGGATTGGGTCATATGTCAGCGGACATGTCACCGCTGACATCCGTCGCGCCGTAGACTAGCATAGAGCGCCTGTTCAGGTCCGCCGACAAAACTGACAGGCGGACCTGAACGGTCCGACAGTGTGAAAGGGGCCTTACAGATTTAAAAAAAAAGGGGGGGAATGCACTGCCTACCACAGGATGGTGGGTGCACTGTAATAGCCAATCTTACTGGGCAGGTACAAAGGGCACCATCTCGTGGAAGGCAGCAAACTCACCGTGTTCACATTAGCTTGGTTTTCAATTATTCACAGAATAAAAAAACAAAACAATCAACTGAAAAATTACCAGCCTTGAATACACTGACTTTTCTTTAGGCTAGGTTCACATCTAAGCGGGTGCGAGAAGGTGTGTAATGGCACACCTTCCTGCACTGGCAGAGGAAAAACACCCTACTGCTTAGGAGATACGCAGAGGTACACTATAATGCGGGAAACCCTCAATTCACGCATGTTTCATGCACCTCATTCAAATCGCACCTCCCTTGCAATCTGCAGTGGGTGTCAGTGCTATCTTAACGACACCCCAAACAAAGGTTGCAAAACAGTGTGTTTGCCTGCACCAGATCTCATTCACAAAACGGCCATGCGAACCGGTTGCAGTGCGGTTCTAAAATTGGTGCATGCATGACTTTGGTGTGATTTGAGCCCATTCAAAATTAATGGGCCTTCAAAACAGTAAGCCTGGTTTCACACTGTAGTTTGCATGTAAATTGCATAGGAACGGCACCGCATTCCTGTGCAATTCACATGCGATTCTGTGTGGTGTGATTTGAGCCCATTTTGAATGGGCTGAATCGCACCACATCGCACTATAGAAGTGCAGGGACCTTTTTTTGAAAACAAACCATGCGATCTAGTTCAGACAAACACTGCGTTTGTGACCTTCTTTTGGGGAGTTGTTAACTTTGAATTGACACCTGCAGCAGATCAAAAACGCAGTGTGATTGCAATGCGGTGCAGGAAACGCACAGGGATCACAGCGTTTCCTGTACCATATGTATGATCCAGGGGTAAAACAGGACCAAGGCATGCCACTGAGGGCAGCAGAAAGTCCAGCCTGGTTCTGGCATTGGTAGACAGGTTGTGGTGTCAACTGCTGAATCAGTAAGCCGGTGAGCACCACAACATGCTTGCCATTGCCAAGCTGGACTGTCAGTAACGCAAGCAATAGAAAACTCACCTTAGCCTCAGTCAACTGTCAGTAACACAAGCAATGCAAAATTTAGCCCAGCCAGCCTTAATCACATACTTTGCCAGTTGCCACACAGAATAACAGACAGTCTCTCATTGACTCACGATTACCTAGTATGAACAGCAGAATTTCAGCAGCAGCACAGCACTCTGAGCAGTGGTAAGTCTGAGGACACTCTCTGAGACTAGGGCAGAAGAGAAAGAGGGACATACCTGGACAGGACAGCAGCAGTTCATCCATGTGGGGGGCCGGCGGCTACACAACACTTTACAAGCACTCTGCACTCCAGGGCCCAGACGAAGCTCCTCTCCCAAGCCCAAGGTGGGAGTGGTACTGCAAGCTAACGGGAAAACATGGTGTGTAGTGGGCAGGACTACATGCAAGGCCAGCTCCCACTGTGCTGCCTGGTGATAGATCTGTGAGCCTTCAGCCCAAGCCCGATAGACTGGCCTGGCGGTGTACCACAGCATGCATGCAGGAATGCCTAATGATCTATTACACTTGCTGCAGCAGCATTATTACACTCTGTGTGCCACTGACTGCAGTGCTGCATGTCGCTGGTGCCATGTGTGGCTGCAGAGCTGGGACACCATGCATTTAATTTAGGCCCTGGGGGGGTTTGAACACCCCTGACCCCCCCTATCTACGGCCTTGCCTCAGGGGACAGGGTAGTAGTGACATGTGTTGCAATGCGGAGCTAATAGAGTCTGGGGCAGGGCATTGAGGCTGATGATCGAGTTCACTAAAGAAGACATAAAACTCTCAGAGGATTGAGTCAGGATCATTTAAACAAACTCCAGTTTTTGATAACAGCTCGGGTACAGTAGTTTGAAAGCGTGGTTCGACCACAAGGTTAGCTAGAAGGCGACCATTTTTATCCCGATTCGAATATTCTACCTGTCAGTAAGCAAACATTAGTCTGAGTCAAAAAAGTATAATGCAATGCAAATTCCCTCCGGGCTTGTACCAGTTGGAGATAATTGGATGGTGTGGAATGCTCTGCAAATGTTACTGTGCGTTTTTGCACGCGCAATTTTGCTGTGATTTGCATTTTGCATTTTAATGCTTTTTTTGGCCAATTTGTTGTTGGGTAAATTAAAAAACGCAAATCGTGGCAACAACCCACTACATGCTTTTCTGCAGCTTCTCCATGAAAGTCTACTGCACTAAAAAGGCAAAAATAGCATTGTTTTGAATTGAAAAAAGTCCTTAAACCCTTTCAAAATACGCAGCAGCTGAAAAAAGCATAGTTGTGAACTTGTCCCATAGGAAACCATGTTAAATGAACTGTAGTGCGTTTCTGCAAAAAGCACCAAAAAATGCATTGTGTGAACCAGACCTAAGACGTTTAGTAGCAGCAGCATGCTTTTTTTGTATCACCTGTCATAATGGGGTTAAAAAAACTAAAATTAGCCCTTTATAGTACAAAAAGTGCAGATAATCGATACTATAAGGGGTTCATGTATACTGTGAAACAGTGAAAGTAATAATATATATTTTTATTATTTATATATATACATAATAATAAAAATACCCAGAAGTAGAATATATGGGCATTTTAACTAGGAGTCAGACATGAAGCTATATGAAGGGTGGAAGGGAGATATAAATCTTTTATATTAAAGTAGTATTAAAAGCTGAGACTTTTTTTCATGGATATGAGTATTTTAAATATAATGCACAATACTGGTAAAAGTTTACTTTAAATGTAATTGTAATTCCTTCTATTACCTCCAGTCTATCAGCCTGCACCTGGGTTCAGATGTTGATCTTCCCTGCACAGACTCTTTAAAGTGATTTTTTTTTTTAAACAACAAACATATTATACTTACCTGCTCTGTGTAATGGTTTTGCACAGAGCAGGCCTGATTCTCCTCCCCTGGGGTCCCCCACTGACGCTTATGGCTCCTCCTGCCTTTAGAGTGCCCCAATAGCAAGCTGCAAAGTATAGTATAGAGCGCCCCTATAGCAAGGTAAAAAAACTTCTGCCTTTAGAACCACTCACTTCCTGCCCAGGACTACATGTCCCATGAGGCATTGCTCCTCACACATGTACAAGTTCTCAGGCACCTACTGACATGTATGGAGGATGCACTGCGCTGTATGTGTGCTGCACTGTATTTCCTGATATGTAAACAAATAATGCATTCTGTATGCTTGCTGATTAATCAATTATGAAAATAGTTGACAACTATTTTCATAATTGATTCGTTGTCGATTAATCGATTCGTTGTTTCGGCCCTAGTATGAACTGCCTGCAGTAGAGATGCGATGCGGGAACCTGCACTGGAATCGCAGGGATTTCCGCATCGCTATAGTGTGAACCCAAGCTCAGAGTGCGATCACAGCACTGATTACATGCAAGAACCCCCGGCAATTAGGTGTAGGAGGCAGTGCCATTGAAAGCAATGCGAGGATGCTGGCTCCCACAGCTAATTGCGGCCACTAGCATGTAATTGCTCATGCAGTGATCAAATGCGAGTGTGCAGCCTTGGAGACAGCAGTCAATTGCAGCCACTCATGTAATCACTTATGCAGCAATCGCATGCAATTGATCTGCCCTGTCTGTGTCCAGGGCCAATCTTTTGCGTGTGATCAATACATGACCGATTAGTTACGAGTGGCCATGTTTAGCTGTGAGAGCTGGTGTTCTATCGGATAGTGCCCGCTATCGAGAAGTGCCCAGGACGAACTTCGCAAGTGCCATACGGAACAGCATGACAGCTGATTTTACGATCGGCTGTTGTGACGGAGAGACGCCGCCTGCACACAATAGCCGACGGAATAAATTGTTGTGTCAGATTGTGCTTCGAGATGCCGAGGCATGTTCATGTCGGTGAGGGGTGGATTTTTAAATGATGGGCAGTGCTGCAAATATGGGCCCGGATTTTTAAAAGATGGCCAATGCTACAAAACACAACTTTTTCTGCTATTTTTCTGCTAGTTAGCTAAATATGCCCTGCAAACCCGCACATCAACATAGAAAAACCTTCACTTCATTTGACTAAACATGCCCCGCAAGCGTCCAGATTTGTTTTGCAGCACTACCCATCATTTAAAAATCTTCCCCTCACGGACATGAACACACCTCAGCAGCGCGAGGTAAAATCTGACACAAAAATTTCTTCCGTCGGCATTGTGCGCAGGCACCGTCACAACAGCTGATCGTAAAATCAGCTGTTGTGCTGTTCCATACGGCGCATGCGCAGTACATCCCAGGCACTTATCGATAGCAGGCACTATTCGACAGAACACCGGCAGCAATCCACTGCTTTCAATGGGACTGCCTCCCTCAGTTAATTGCTGGGAACCCCTGCTGTGGTTCTAACATCTAATTGGTGTCGGGTACAATGGCGAGTGTGCAATGGCAGGTATGAATGCACATTTAGGGCTGTGGACTGAATGAAAGAAATCTATTATGCCGCGTACACACGGTCGGACTTTCTATCCTACTTGGTCCGGCACACTTTCCGACGGACTTTGTCCGCCAGGTGCGCCGGACTTTAAAATGGACGGACTTGCCCACACACGACCGGACTTTCCGGCGGGCTAAGTCCGCCCGTCTTTCCGACGGACTTTCGCCGGAGTTACGGCGGACTTTCAGAATGAACGGACTTGCCCACACACGGACAAGTCCGTTCATTTTGAACGTGACTCAGGTGCGACGGGACTAGAAAAGGATGTCAATCTTGCCGCTTTTATCGGCGAGATTGACACCTTGCGAGCCCCGTCGCGGGGCATACCAGGCCCTTAGGTCTGGTATGGATTATAAAGGGAACCCCCTACGCCGAAAAAACGGCGTGGGGTCCCCCCTAAAATCCATACCAGACCCCGATCCGAGCACGCAGCCTGGCCGGTCAGGAAAGGGGGTGGGGATGAGCGAGCGCCCCCCCCCTCCTGAACCGTACCAGGCCGCATGCCCTCAACATGGGGGGTGGGTGCTTTGGGGAAGGGGGGCGCCCTGCGGGGCCCCCCACCCCAAAGCACCTTGTCCCCATGTTGATGAGGACAAGGGCCTCTTCCCGACAACCCTGGCCGTTGGTTGTCGGGGTCTGCGGGCGGGGGCTTATCGGAATCTGGGAGCCCCTTTAATAAGGGGGCCCCCAGATCCCGGCCCCCCACCCTATGTGAATGAGTATGGGGTACATGGTACCCCTACCCATTCACCTAGGGAAAAAGTGTAAGTAATAAAACACACTACACAGGTTTTTAAAATATTTTATTAAACAGCTCCGGGGGGGGGATCTTCCTCCGGCTTCGGGGGTCCCTCCGCTTCATCTTCTCCCGGCGTCCGGTTGGTTCTTCTCCCGGTGTTCCAGTTCTTCGGCCGGCTCCTCTGCTGTCTTCAGGTAGCTCTCTTGCCAGCAGAGGTCCGGACTCCTGGGCTTCTGGGCTTCTTCTCTTCTCTTCTCTTCTCCAGATGTTGACACGACGCTCTCTCCGGCTGGACTGCTCTCCGAGGGCTGCGTTGTGACTTATATAGGCGGAGACCCCGCCCCCTTTTGATTTCACAGTCTCTGGGCATGCTGGGACTGTGACGTTTTAGGGGGCGTGGTCACTGGGTGATGTTGACCACGCCCCCTAAAACGTCACAGTCCCAGCATGCCCAGGGACTGTGACATCAAAAGGGGGCGGGGTCTCCGCCTATATAAGTCACAACGCAGCCCTCGGAGAGCAGTCCAGCCGGAGAGAGCGTCGTGTCAACATCTGGAGAAGAGAAGAGAAGAAGCCCAGAAGCCCAGAAGCCCAGAAGCCCAGACCTCTGCTAGCAAGAGAGCTACCTGAAGACAGCAGAGGAGCCGGCCGAAGAACTGGAACACCGGGAGAAGAACCAACCGGACGCCGGGAGAAGATGAAGCGGAGGGACCCCCGAAGCCGGAGGAAGATCCCCCCCCCGGAGCTGTTTAATAAAATATTTTAAAAACCTGTGTAGTGTGTTTTATTACTTACACTTTTTCCCTAGGTGAATGGGTAGGGGTACCATATACCCCATACTCATTCACATAGGGTGGAGGGCCGGGATCTGGGGGCCCCCTTATTAAAGGGGCTCCCAGATTCCGATAAGCCCCCGCCCGCAGACCCCGACAACCAACGGCCAGGGTTGTCGGGAAGAGGCCCTTGTCCTCATCAACATGGGGACAAGGTGCTTTGGGGTGGGGGGCCCCGCAGGGCGCCCCCCTCCCCCAAAGCACCCACCCCCCATGTTGAGGGCATGCGGCCTGGTACGGTTCAGGAGGGAGGGGGGCGCTCGCTCGTCCCCACCCCCTTTCCTGACCGGCCAGGCTGCGTGCTCGGATCGGGGTCTGGTATGGATTTTAGGGGGGACCCCACGCCGTTTTTTCGGCGTAGGGGGTTCCCTTTATAATCCATACCAGACCTAAGGGCCTGGTATGCCCCGCGCTCGCCGCAATAGGAAAATGTGTTTTTCCTATTGCAGCGAGCGCGAGATGCAATACCCTGCCCTCGTGTCGTATCTGGTCCGTCGGACCAGCATACACACGAGCGGGCTTTCCGTCGGACCAGCACACACACGAGCGGACTTTCCGCCCGAAACTGAGTCCGGCGGAAAGATTTAAAACTTTCTTCAAATCTAGGTCCTTTTGGGAAAAAGTCCGCCGACGCCTACACACGGGCGGATTGTCCGGCACACTCTGGTCCGCCGGACCAAGTATGCCGGAAAGTCCGACCGTGTGTACGCGGCATTAGTACATAGGCAGCTTAAAAAAATTACTCTGCACTGAGATGAACTCTGGGGTAAATTATCTATTTGTTATTCATTGAGAAAAGTTGATAAGACGGGACAGATAAGGAAGGGTGGAAACATTCCATATAATGATATGGTTTATATTTCCTGCTTGTATTTGTTTATTTTTCTTCTTGTTCTTCTGTTAAGCCGGTTATACACTATTGGGGTTGAACACCATTGGGGTTATACACCCTTGGGGTTGAACGGAAAAAAACTGTCCTCTCCGATCCGAGCTACTGTACTAACCATGCAAGGTTAGTTCAGCGATCTCTCCTGCTGAGCTGTTGTGTCCTGACAGGGGGACGGCCACCCCACCAGAACACTCCGATCAGTGCTCTCCGCCATTGGCTGAATTGGTTGCCTGCTGGTTTTCCAGCATGCACGTCTGCCAGAAGGCGGCCGAACAGACCAACACACACACACGGGCCGAATGTCACAGCATCCCCCAGATTTCCTAATGGCTCCAAAGACTTATTAATTCATCCCATTCTTGCTCTCAGACACCCCGACCTCCTTGTGCATCCCCAGACTCCTCCAGATGTTCCTCCTGCAGTCAGAGACCTCACTCAACAAACTACCGAATCCATGAACAAACTCTCTCCCACTGTCCCTCCTTGCACTCATAGCCTTGACCCTCCAATGCATCCAGAGATCCACCCCCACCAACCCTAATAATGTCACAAACACCCCCACCACCCTCTTCCATGCAGCTATAGACCACCCTCAAGCAGTCAGGCTGCATTCACACCTGAGCGTTTTCAGCTCGTAAAAACGCCTGAAAAACGCCCAACAAGCAAAATCCCATTCATGTCAATGACACCTGTTCACATCTAAATGTTTTGTCACCTGAAGCAAAATGCTTGAAGCTCAAAAATTTACATGAGCTTCTTTTTAGGCAGATTACAGGCGTTTTTCTGCATTTTTTTTTTCTTTTAAAGATTTTATTTGCCAAATGTACATACAAGTTACTTGATGCAATAATCAGAATACAGTGTATCTTATACAATATGTATATTCATTTCAAAAGTACAGGAGTATTTGGATTTCCTATAATATTATTTAAATGTACATACTGCTTCGGCCCTTTTTTTTGTTAAATAAATCTTCAAACCCATAACAAGTTTACAACCTGGAGGTAACTTCCTCCCAGAAAAAAACAAACTAGTGTGCTGTGTGCTGTTTTCATTTAGTTATCTAGATCCTGCAGTCTATACATTTCACAATGTATCATTGCCCTCTAACATTGTAGGTAGAACAGTTTTTACGTTTCAGATTGCACAGTTTCCTTAGAGTTGACCCATCTTCTCCACACTTTATTAAATTTCTTGGAACATCCCCTTGCTTCATAGGTCATTTTATATAATGTGACATTGGCATTGACTAGATTTTTCCAGGCGGTTAACGTGAGGTACTCTCTCTTAATCCAATTAAGGACAATTCGTTTTCTAACATAATATAACAACAATCTTAGGAGGGTTCTCATGTTATTACTCATAATTTCATCTTCTATGATACCTAGAAGACCCAGTAGCGGGTTACATATGTTTGGCAGATCAAATAATTCAGCAATGAATTGGGTGACTTGTGACCATAATGGGCGTATTCTATTACAGCTCCAAACCATATGAAAAAATGATCCCTCTTCTGCTAGGCATTTATGACATATGGGGCTTTCCCTTCTCCCCATTTTATATAACCTCATTGGAGTATAGTACATTTGGTGTAAATATCTTAGTTGTATCAATGTCTTCTTCCCACTGCTCCTCTGTAAGATCTGGGATAATAGCTATCCAGCGATCTTTAAGCTTTTTTTCTTTTGGTATTTTTTTGTCTCTAATGCCTCATTTCCACTGAGCGGATCGGTTCGGTTCAGTACGGTACGCTATTTTGGGTGTTTCCTTTATGAAAGCGGCCCATACAACCGAACCGTACCGCTCCATTCAGGGTCCTGCTTCAGATGTGGGGCCATAGAAAATGGAACGGTTCGGTTAGGGCGGAGCTACGATACATTCCACTGATTGGCTGACAGAAAACCCTCTGCTGTGCTATGCTGAGGCATTTTTTCTAAACCCTGTATGGCCCCTTGTGGTCCCACTTGCAGTGGGAACGCTCACCTGAATAGACCGGACCATTCTAGGCCATTCAAACTGTACCGACCCGAACCAATTCAGTGGAAACGAGGCATAAATGTGTTGTAGTAGGTAGAGATCAATTTTGTATGATTTGGGTCAGCTAGGAGTTTCTCCAATTTAGAGTTCTCAAGAGAGACAGGTCCCAGCCCAAATTGAGCGTGGGTAGCGTGCTTCAGCATAGCAAACTAGAATGCCCAAAAATCTGGGATATTCAGTTCTCTTTTTATTTGTGTGAATGATTTCAGGTTACCATTGTCAAATAGTTGGTGTAGGTACGCATGTCCAAATTTAGCCCACCTGTATCCATCCTCCCAGTGGAAAAACTCCTTTAAGCATGGGTTGTACCATAGTGGTGCATTTGGTGATAAGTGGAGGGGGCCATCATCTATGTGTTCCAAGCAGATCCCAAGTGTTCTTTTTGCGGTTTTAAGCATGTTTCTACCATGTGCTGTGGGGACTTCTCTAAAGAAGAAATGTAGTAGTGTTTCGTATGATGTCGCCACCGCTGCTTTAACCGTAATTGCAGCATTATTTAGCTGTGGGAACATTCGCCAGTGTACATGTACCAGTTGTGCAGCCAGATAGTACAGGCGGAGGTCAGGGACCGCTAGGCCACCCCTCCTTACCGGCAACTGTAAAAGTTCCAGAGATACCCTAGCTGCTTTGTTGCCCCATAGGAAGGAGGTTAGGAGGGAGTTGATGTATCTAAATGTTTTTTTTGGGATATAAATTGGGGCATTAGAAAGCACATAAAGAAATTTGGGCAAAAAAATAATTTTAAATAGATTAGCCCTACCCATTAGTGTAAGTGGTAGATCTTTCCATTTTTGTATCCTTTTCATTGAATGTTTTGATTATTGGCCATATATTTGTCTCAGCAAAGGAACTCACCGGGGACCAGTATCCCCAGGTATTTAAATGTGTCACCACTGCCAAAGGGCACTGAGCGGGCAGATTTAAGTTTGGTTGCAGATCCATAGGAAAGAGAGCCGATTTGGTCCAATTAATTCTGAAACCAGAAAAGTCTCCAAACTCCTGGATCAAGGAGACTGCTGATGACAAAGACTCATCCGAATCTCCCAAGTACAGGAGCATATCATCCGTGTATAAGAAAACACGTTCCTCTAGCTCCCCAACCGAGAGTCCCTTAATGGTTTTGTGGTTCCTAATTTTTGCTGCCAGCGGCTCTATGGCCAGGGCGAACAGGAGTGGGGATAAAGGACACCCTTGCCTCGTACCCCTATGAATCTGAAAAGTGTTCGATATGAGCCCATTCACTCTAATACTCACCCGGGGATCTGTATATAAAAGCTTTAACCATGACACAAATCGTGGTCCAAAGCCCAGTTTTCTGAGGAGGGAAAAAAGATAATCCCATTCCACTGAATCAAAAGCTTTTTTTGTGTCCAATGATGCAATTGCCCTTTTTCCAATATTTGTGAGTTCAATCTGCATATTGACATACAATCTTCTGAGATTCATTTGAGTACTTCGCCCTGGGATAAATCCCGTTTGATCCGAGTTTATTCATTTAAGGATAACTGATGTCAATCTACCAGCCAAAACTTTGGCCAATATCTTGACATCTGAGTTAATCAAAGATATATTGGTCTATATGACTCACATTCTTGTGGGTCCTTTCCCGGTTTGGGGATTAGCACAATCAAGGCTTCTCCCATAGATTCCTGGAATATACCCTCTTTTTCAGCTGCTATAAATACTTTCTGTAAGCATAGTGTTAGTTTTTCTTTATGTAGTTGGTACCATTCAGCTGGGAACCCATCCAAGCCCGGTGACTTGCCTGGCCTAAAGGAGGAAATAGCCTGGGATATTTCTTCCTGTGTAATTGAGCTTTTCAGAGCTGCACTATCCTCAGGGCTCAATGAGGGTAGGTTTAGATCTGTCAAATAAGAGGTTAATTCCTGTTCCGTATGGCTGATCTGGGTTTGGTAAAGGGCAAAATACAACTCAAGAAAAGTATTCAGAATCCCATGAGAGTCCCCCCCAATTCGCCATTAGGACACCTGAGTTGCAGCACTGATATCGGAGGATAAAGCGGCTTAGCTAAAAAGCCAGCAGGCGGCCACTTTTATTTCCAAACTCAAAGAAAGATCTAGTCTGATGCAATTGTTTTTTTGCATTACTTTCAGCAAGGATTAATTTGTACTGCCTAATCCGGTCCTGCCACAGGTTATAATTCTCACGAGATGGGTTAAGAATATATATCCCTTCAGCTTCTATGGCTTTGATTTCTGCAGATCTCAGATCTGAGTTCAGAGTCCTAGAAAAATCTCTTTCTCTAGTGAATACCCCTCTCATAGTCGCCTTAAAGGCTTCCCATTGGTTGGAAACTGGTGTATCTACCCTGTTCTCCTTCCAATAGTGATCAATCTCTGATTTGCGTTTCAAGGTAATGAATTCCTCCTGCAGCCATTGTACATTTATACGCCAATGCCGTCTGCCCCGAGGGATATTCAGGTCCAGCAGGACTTCCATAGGGGAATGATTTGACAAAGCTTGTGGGAGGTATCGAACAGTGGATATAAGTTGAAGACCATCTACAGGCTAATAATAAATCTATCTTAGACAGTGTCCTATGTGTCTCCGAGTGGCAGGAATATTCTCTGACTCCAGGATTTCTTTGTTGCCATACAACTGTGACAGCATAGCTCTCCAGCCAGGAGGATAGGTTATGACGGGAGTCAGAGGAACAGCCATGCCTGTCGAGAGCCGCATCTGAAACCGTATTAAAGTCGCCCAACAGCAACAATGGGCCCTGAGCTATCAGCATTGCCACTTTTAGTGTAGCCTCCAGAACCTGAGAGGAGAATGGGGGAGGGATATACACACATACCAGCGTTAGGGAGACATTAAACATCTAACAGACTAAGATAGCATATCTACCGTCAGGGTCTAATTTGACCTGTAATATATGTGCAGCTGCTTTTTTGGTTACTAAGATAGCTACCCCTCTTGAATAAATGGAGTATTCTGCATGAATTACCCTCATAATATTGGCTCTTTTCAATGCCATAACTTTAGAGCCTTGTAGATGTGTTTCCTGTAATAGGATTATATGGGGTTTGTATCTCTTAATAAAATCAAATACCAGGGATCTTTTAACTTTTGAGTTCAGACCCCTTACATTCTATGACATCAAACTTATTTTGTCTGCCATCTATATCTGAAAGAAATAATAGCCATATATTTGGTGGAACAGCATACATGTAATCATTAAACAGTTCTCTCCTGCCTGGATTAAAACAAGTAACCGCTATAACACACAGCACATTATAGTAGTAAACAGTGAACCCGCCCTTCCCACTGTGCACACAACCCCAACTGTTTGTGTGCCTAAATCCCATAACCTTATATGTTAAATGACCTTGGGGGGGTCACAGGTCATTAGTGAGAAAGCAAACGCTGCATATTAACAAGCAGCGTGTGCTGATGGAGCCAGAGAGCTTTCAAATCTGTAGGAGCGCCGTCTCTTGTCCCTTCCTGCGTTAAACATAACAGTCCTCAGAAGGGAGATAGCGTGTCTGTCTCTTCCTCCTTTTTAACTCCCTATTGTACAGGGAACAAGTTATCTTTTAATTATCCTGAGAATCAACAGTAAAAAATTAAAAAATAAAAGTATATATAATGGGGGATATAAAAGTTCCCCAACAAAGAAACTTTTTTTTCCAAAGTAAAGCCTTCAAGGAATTATACTTGTATGAGTATTGTTCAAATGGTGTGCATAACCGTGCAGGACAGCACGCAGAGTATAAATAGTGTCAGATCAAATACAAATACAAGAGAAGAAAAAAAATTTTTGTTTTTTTTTTTTTTTCCAAATCTGCTTGCTCTGTGATGGTATACCATGGACAATCATGTAGATCCTTATTCAGATAGACAAACATGATGCATCAGTCTCCCAACGGTGCGCCGCAGGACTTGATCGTCCCCTAGCATCCAGCCAGCATGAGGTTTCAATAGGGGAGTTTATGAAAAGAACTTTGCCTTTATCCACCACTCTTAACTTCGCTGGGTATAGCATGTTGTATGGCATCTGTAAGTCTCGGAGTCTCTTTTTAACATGGACAAAGCTAGTTCTTTGCTTCTGCGTAGCAGCAGAGAAGTCGGGGTAAATAGAAATACGGTTGCCATTGTATTGTAGATCTCCTATAGTGCGAGCTGCACGAAGGATATTTTCTCGGTCTCTGAAATGTAGGATACGGGCTACCATCGGGTGTGGGAGTGAGCCAGGAGGATGAGATTTAGAAGGGATCCTATGTGCTCTTTCTATGGCGAACAAGCGGGAAAACGTGGTACCTGGCATATTATCCTTAAGCCAAAGTTCCAGAAAGTCCTCAGGCTGTTTACCTTCAACTTTTTCAGGGAACCCCACGAAGCGGACATTGTTCCTTCTTTGCCTATCTTCCATGTCCCCAAGCTTGTCATTGTGGGCATTCACCTCCTTGTATATATATTGACCATTATTTTCTAAAGGGCGAACTACATCCTCTGTGTCACTTATCCTCTGCTCAGCTTCTGTAGCCCTTTCTCTTATGTTCTGTACATCTTGTTTTAAGAAAGACATCTCAGTCCTCATACCATCAATATGTTCAGTTAGTGCGGTTTGGCAGGTGTGTATAGCCTCCATGATTTGTTTCAGTTAGGGTTCCCCTGTCCCCTCTGCCGGCGCCATTTCTCCCATGTCTGTATGAGATAGTCTGTCCAGGGAATAACCCCTCCTCATCCCCCTGGTTCTGGGGGGCAGCGGGCTTACCTTGCGGGGGAACAGTCATCCCCTTGGGGAATTGCCAGGGCTTTGCTCTGTTGCCTCATGGCCGGAAACATCTTGGGATCCCCATGCATAGCGGGACAGGCGTTCCACAGCAGAATCCATAGGTGCCGGCCTGTATTTCACCATATCGTTCAGATCAGCCAGGTCCGGTAGGTATGAGGGTGTCTTTGTGGGGCAAAATCCGTGTGTCTGACACTCAGGAGGAAGTAAGGATATTTCGTCCTGCTCGGAGCTCTGTTTCAGCGCTGCTTACATGTTGGCTGCTGGCTCCGCCCCCGTTTTTCTGCATTTTACATTGGTGACCTTTTGACCTGTACAAAATTGTGGCAAAAAAGCGGTAAAATCGCGCGCAAGTGAGAAGGAAGCTGGCAGCCTAAAATTCCTGCCGGAATAGGACACAAGCTGAGGATGTGTGGTGCATCCTGCATCAAGGACTGTGACTGGTGGTATTAGAAGTGGTTGGGGCAATCCCTGTTCAAGCATACCCTCACCTCCCCCAAACAGGCCTCTAGTGACAACTATGTTGGTATTGACTGAATCCACAGTATATTTTGGTTAATGGCAAGGAAAAGTCTAGCATGATGCATGGAAAGTATTTATTTTTCATTCTACCTTATGAAGGATTCACTCGGGAAGCATGACTCTAGCATTTGATGTCAGAGGGACTTCAGTAACTAATAGTTTTGATAACAATCTCTCAACATATGAATTTTATATAAGAACTAGCATAGAATTTAGCATGTCAACAAGTTAGACCAAGTCAAAGAAAGGAAAAGTGCCCACACAGCAAATGTATTCTTTGTGGTAGCTGTTATTAGAAAGTAAGGGTGTACTAATTTCAGGTACAGTGCCCTCATAGCTGATTGCCACTCTTTTCGGTAATATATCCTACAACAAATTTAATTTTCTTAAGAATCCCTTTGAACTTTTTAGTAGTGTTATTCAGGTGACAATTTGTAGCAAAAAGATATAAGGATATTTTGTCGGTTACCAGTTTCTTACCTGATCAGTGTAAGAAACTGGGAATACAAAATGAGTATTCAGAGTCAAGTACTCTTTCTGAATACTCATTTGAAACACCCAGAGTGCACTTCTAATAAGGTGAACTCATTGCAGCTATTACACATGGTATAAAGCAAACAACTGGAATCTGCAAGGGCTAAATATAGGAAAAATTTGGCTTCCTTACCTGCTTAAATATGTTTGAACAGTTAAAGGTATAGTATAGTGAAAAATAAAAAATAAAACGTAACGTATCGTTCAGTTAAAATCATCTGAATGCAGATGCATCAAAACAAATGGGGGTTGATTTACTAAAATTGTGCAAAATCTGGTGTAGCTCTGCATAGAAACCAATCCGCTTCCAGGTTTTTTTTGTCAAAGCTTAACTGACCAAGATGAGGTTAGAAGCTGACTGGCTACCATGCAGGGCTGCACCGGATTTTCCACTCTCCAATTTTAGCAAATCAACCCCATTGTGTACAAACTCAGTTTGTTTTCTTTAGGAAGCAGCCACGGCCTGAGTAGAAAAGCCTGTCCCCTTTCAGCATTCTTCACGTGCTACAGAGTGGGACTCTTGCTCTTTGTGTAGAAGCAGTGGTGTTTTTGCTGAGGTCTGAATCACCCCCTGCCCAGTCAGAGCTACAGCCCTACAATCAGCAGGAAGCAGGAGCTTTGTTGATTGCAGAACTATGGGGTGCATGTTGGACCTCTGCTGTGAGATCACTGCTTCCCCACAGAGAGTAAGGTTCCTTCTATGCAGCATGCTGGCGGCGGACAGGATTGAGTATTTTATCTGTGGCTGCTTTCTAAAGAAAATCAACTGTAAGACTGCACACATTTTGTTATGATACATCTAGAATTAGGAATGAGTGCCTGGAATTTTGCTTTTTTTGGGGGGGCATTTGCTCAAATGCCAGACTTTTAGCCTGTTTGGCAGGAGCCGAACTGCATATACAGTAATGGATTTTTCTCTTGCTACTTTATATGGCAGTCCCTTCTTCCGATGTCAGTGGTTGTTAATGAAGAAGTGGGCTTATTTAAAGAAAACTATTATTAAAAATTGGGGTATGGTTACCCCCATCATTCATTTCAGGCCTTTCAGACCCCCATTCAAAAAGAAAAAAGGCATAGGCGCCTCTAAAATTTTATACTAGTCCCTTCAGGTCTCTTATGGATTTTATAGGGAAAACCCACAAAAAATATAGAAAAAAGTGTTCTCCAAAAATTTACACCAGACCCTTATCTGAGCGTGTAGCCTGGCAGGACAGGAAAGGAGGGTGACAGTGCACCCCCTCCTTCTAGAACCATTCCAGGCCACATTCCCTCAACATTATAATTAATTTACAGGATTTA
This sequence comes from Aquarana catesbeiana, assembly GCF_042186555.1. NCBI lineage: Eukaryota > Metazoa > Chordata > Amphibia > Anura > Ranidae > Aquarana > Aquarana catesbeiana. The sequence goes on from NC_133324.1 coordinate 286,462,524, forward strand.
GATAGCGCCAACAGTTTACGCTGCAATACAATACAGAATACAATCCAATCCAATATAAAACTCAAGTACAGTTATTAGGTGAAGGTGGGGTAGGCTTCCCTGAATAAATGAGTTTTCAAGGATCGCCTAAAGGCAGAGAGGAGGATTTTGGCGATATGTGCACAAGAGGCTGGTGATGTAGCTGGGGGGGCGTTATTGTGGATGGCCTTGTATGTTGTGGTTAGTATTTAGAATTTATACGATGCGGTGGGGAAAGCCAGTGAGGAGTTTAGCAGAGAGGGGCGGCAGTCATGGATTGCTTAGTAAGGTGTGTTAGTTTAGCAGCAGAATTCATAATAGACTGAAGGGGTGATTGCCTGTGTAAAGGTAGGCCAGTGAGGAGGGAGTTGCAGTAGTCAAAGCGGGAAATAATCAAGGAGCAAATAAGTCGTTTTGTAGTGTTGTTAGTCAGGAAGGGGCGAATTCTGGAAATGTTGCGAAGGTTAAGGCAGCAAGTATTAGTGATTAGATGAGGGGCTGACGGAGAGGTCAAGGTCTAGTATTACGCCAAGTGCCCTGGCATGTGTGGAGGGACCAATGGCTGTGCCATTGATCTCAATGGTAAAATCATGGGGAGGGGACAGAGGAGGAGAAAATCTTACAAGCACAGCTTCAGAAAGATTGAGTTTGAGGAAGTGGTGTGACATCCATACTGATATGTCGCTCAGTAAATTTGTGATACATGAGGAGAGTGAGGGGTGAGCTGAGGAGTAGAGAGATAGAGCTGGAATTTGTCAGCATATAGATGGTATTGGAAGCCATGGGAGGTTATCAACTGGCCCAGGGAAGAGGTATAGATAGAGAATAAGAGCACAGAGCCTTGGGGTACCCCAACAGAAAGAGGAAGAGGACTGGAGATGGTGTTGTTTGTGACACTGAAAGTGCCCTGAGATAGGTAGGAGGAGAACCAGGAAAGAGCAGAGTCACGGAGGGCAAAGGAGTGGAGTTAATTGAGGAGGAGTAGGTGGTCAACTGTGTCAAAGGCAGCAGAAAGGTCTAAGAGTATGAGTATGGCATACTGACTGCTGGTTTTAGCAGTTAGTAGGTCATTGGTGAGTGTTAGTAGGGCAGTTTCAGTGAAATATTGTGGGCGGAAGCCGGGCGGTAGGGGATTGAGAAGGTTGTTGTCAGTAAGTTAGCAACTCATACGGTTGTGAACAAGGTGTTCAAGAAGGTTGGAGGCAAACAGGAGCAGGGAGATTAGTCTTAAGTTATTCAAACAGGTGGGGTCCAGTGAGGGTTTTTTAAGTATGGCGGTAACCAGTGCATGTTTGAACGGGGAGGGAAAGGTGCCAGAGGAGAGGGAGAGGTTGAAGATGTGGTTTACAGCGTTTAGGATAGAGCAAGGTGGTTGCAGTAATTACATAGTTAGTCTGGTTGAAAAAAGACAAGTCCATCCAGGTCAACCAATAATTGTGAGAGGACAGGTTGTGAGGTGGGCTGTGAAAAGGAGTTTGGCAACTTTCTTAGTGGTGACAGGGTTGAAGGAGGAAAGTATTGAGTTTGTTGTTGGACCTGGTGTGTTGGATGGGGAGAAAGCTGGACGCTGGATATCTCATCACAAATTGTTTCGACTTTGTTTTTGAAATGATTGGCAATCTCCTGGGCAGTAAGCAAATTGGTGAGTGGAGGCAGTGGAGAGGAAGTAAGGAATTAAGTGTAGAAAAGAGTTGACAAGGTTTGGATAAGAGAGTTTTGATGACATTGGTATAGTAGGTTTGTTTAGCAGTGTGGAAGCAGGAGTTGTATTTTAGATTTGTAGAGGGTGAAGTCTTGCAGGGATTTAGTTTTATGCCATGCTCGTTAAAGAGCACAGCTGCTTCTCTTGAGACTTCTTGTGTTGTCTATTTGCCAGGGTTGTAGCAGGCGAGGACTGGTTCTGCGTGTAGAGAGAATAGTGAGTGTGTCCATGGAACATGATAGTATGTTGTTGTAGACAGAACTGGCCAAATTTGGGCAGGATAGAAGTATGATTTTTTTTTCATAAAGTCAGTAGCAGAATGAAGAAGGGAAGGGTTGAAATGGCAAAGGTTCCTGCGGGTAGCCGTTTGCAGGTTGGGGGCATGGGAGGTAGGAGACGGGGAGAGCATGAAACTAATAAGGTTGTGACTGGCGAGAGGAAAAGGGGTGTTAGAGAAGTTACAGGGAGTGCAGAGGTGGGAGAATATGAGGTCGAGAGTGTTGCCATTGGAGTGAGTGGTGGTTTGCGTCCATTGTGTTAAAGAGGTGGTTAAGTTGAATAGGTGAGCAGAGGCAGAGGTGTTAACATTTAAGTAGAATGTTAAAGTTAAAGCTGATGATGGCGGGTACTTCAGAGGAGAGAAAGTAGGGTAGCCATGCAGAGAGGTCATTGAGAAAGTGTGACACTGGGCCGAGAGGCCAGTAAATTACTGTACTCCTCAGACAAACTGGACAAAAAAGACAAATTCAGTGCACTTCAAAAGAACAGAGGGAAAGAGAAGGAGGTGTAGAAAAAACCTGGAAGGTGCTTTGTGGGGGGAGAAGTCCAACTCCACCTGCTTTTCATTCGCTGGGTCTGGGTGAGTGAGTCTAGAGGAGGCCACCATGAGAGAGGTCAGCTCGAGAGGCAGTGTCAGATTCCTGGAGCAAGGTTTCAGTAATAGCAAGTAGATTGAGGGAGTTGGAGAGGAAAAGGTCATTGACAGAGGCAAGTTTGTTAGAGACTGAGCTGGAATTCCAGGGGGCACACTTAAGGGGGAGGCTGACTTGAGATAAGAGAGTGAGGGTTTTGCTGCTGCCAGAGAAGGTAGACTGCCAATTCTGGGAGGTGAGAGTTAGCTGGTGGAGGGCCAGGGTTTGGGGCAATATCCCCAGAAATTAGGAGTAATATTAGGGTTAGGGCGGCAAGGTGGGAGTGGGATTTATATGAGGGCAGGCGCTGCAGTGAATTGGAAGTGGTGACACTGTGTGGGCTCAGAATGAGCAGAAGGTAATAATTGCAGTAATACTGAGAGGGCAAAACTGAGGGAGATATGTACAGGTTGTGGAATGGAGAGGTGGGGAAAAAAGAAGGCCGAGGGAAAGAAAAAAGATGAAAGAGAACTTTTAGACAAATTAGCATTGAGCACTAATGTTTGTACTTGCTTTTGCTGAAGTGCCTAAGTTGAAGTGCTGCTTTGAAAGTGCCAGGCACTTGGACCGAAATGGCACTTTGCGCAAGGAGTGGCAAGCCTAACCTTGCAAAACATGGGAGGTGTACCTCATTGGGGGGATCCCCCTGGCAAAGTACTCTGTCCCCATGTTGATGATGATATGGGCCTCTTCTCAACAACCCTGGCTCGGGGGTTGTGGGGGTCTGCAGGTATGGGGCTTATCAGAATCTGAAAGCCTCCTTTAACAATAAGGGTGCCCCCAGATATTGCCCCTCCATGTGAATGAGTAAGGTGTATATTTTGAGGGGTTTTTATTTTTTAAGTGCTTGTCAAAAAGTTTGCATGTTTATTTACTGTTTACAGTTTGTTGTGAATGAGTGCTATGTAGTACCCTTGTTCACAAAAATATATCTAACATGTTATTGAAAGGACAGGTTTTCACAGTAAAAACCCACACGCAGTAATTGCTAAGTCCAGTCGTACAGTGGGGGAAATAAGTATTTGATCCCCTGCTGATTTTGCAAGTTTGCCTATTTATAAAGAAATGAAGGGTATATAATTTTTATCATAGGTGTATTTTAAAAGATAGAGACAGAATATCAACCAAAAACCCAGAAAAAAAACACATAAAACAAATGCTGTATATTAAGTTGCAGTTCAGTGAGTGAAATAATTATTTGATCCCCAAGCAAAACATGACTTAGTACTTGGTGGAGAAACCCTTGCTGTCAAGCACAGAGGTAAGACGTTTCATGTAGTTGGTTACCAGGTTTTCACACATCTCGGGAGTGATTTTGGTCCACTCTTCTTTACAGATCTTATCTAAATCCTTAAGGTTTCTTGGCTGCCACTTGGCAACTAGAAGTTTCAGCTCCCTTTATACAGGCATACCCCACTTTTAACCTTCCTGGCGGTTTTCCCGAGTGTGGCTCGGGGTTAAAATTCAGTCCCATTAGCGGTAACCCCGAGCCACACTCGGGATCGCATTGCAGGATCCTGGGGCGGCGTTACTTACCTTGTCCCCGGGATCCTGCGATGTCCCCCGCAGTGTCCGAGGGCTCCGTCCTCCTCCGAAGCCTCTCTGTGCCAGGCTCCGTTCCCTGCGAGCGGCGCGACGCACGGGGGCGGAGCCTGGCGGCAAATTCAAAAAAAGTAAAAATCATAACACATACAGTACTGTAATCTTACAGATTACAGTACTGTATGAAATTATTTCACATCCCTTTTGTCCCCAGTGCTTTGTCCTATGCCCTGCATGCAGTTTTACATGATATACACTGCTCTTTCTGCCTGGAAACTGGAGATTGTTCATAGCAACCAAAAAGTGTCCCTTTACGTCAAAAGTGGCTTTAGACCAGCTAGAAAACAGCGATAGTAAATTAGAACACTTGCAGAATTGAGCGATAGTGAATTGTGGGGAAATTTATTTTATTACTATTTTTTTTAATTTTTTTTTATTATTTATGTTTTTTTATTTATTATATTATAATTTATGTTTTTGTGTTTCAAACTTTATCATACCCGGGATATCTACTAGACTCTGGTTTGGACAGATTTAAGTGTGTTATTGTTAAGATTTACAGACCTACAATATAAAACGCCAAATTTCCATGCAAAATAATTGTACCGCTTTCAGCACCTAAAATCCGAAATAATCATACCGCCAGGGAGGTTAAGTACACAATGGGGTTTATTTACTAAAGCTAGAAAGTGCAAAATCAGGCTCACTTCTGCATAGAAACCAATGAGCTTCTAACCCTAGCTTGTTCAATTAAGCTTTGGTAATAAAGCCTGGAAGCTCATTGGTGTCTATGCAGAAGTGAGCCTGATTTTGCACTTTCTAGCGTTAGTAAATAAACCCCTTTGTGTACTTAAAAGTGGGGTATGCCTGTACATTTTCCATAGGATTAAGGTCTGGAGACTGACTAGGCCACTCCATGACCTTAATGTACTTCTTTTTGAGCCACTCCTTTGTTGCCTTGGTGATGTGTTTTGGGTCATTGTCATGCTGGAAGACCCATCCATCACCCATCTTCAGTGTTCTGACTGAGGGAAAAAAGCTCTCATCCAATATTTTACAATACATGGCCCTGTCCATTGGCCCCTCAATGCGGCAATGTCGGTCTGTACCTTGAGCAGAGAAACAGCCCCAAAGCATAATGTTTCCACCTCTGTGCTTGACTGTAGGGATGGTGTTCTTAGGGTCATAGTCAGCATTTTTCTTCCTCCAAACACGGCGAGTCACCCTTCTCAAGACGGCACATGTACAGTCATGCCAATGAACATCTAAATGATTCAGAGAAGGATTGGGGGAAATTGCTGTGGTCAGATGAGACCAAAATTGAGGTCTTTGGCATTAACTTGACTCTCCATGTTTGGAGCAAGAAAATGCTGACTATGAGCCTAAGAACACCAAAGTATGGAGTTAGAAACATTATGCTTTGGGGCGATTTCTCTGCTAAAGGTACAGACCCACTTTACCGCATTGAGGGTCTAATGGATGGGGCCATGTATTATAAAATATTGGATGAAAACCTTCTTCCCTCAGCCAGAACACTGAAGATGGGTCATGGATAGGTCTTCCAGCATGACAATGACTCAAAACATACCGCCATGGTGCAAAGGAGTGGCTCAAGAAGAAGCACATTAAGGTCATGGAGTGATCTAGCCAGTCTCCAGACCTTAATCCTATTGAAATTTAATGGAGGGAGCTGAAACTTCACGTTGCCAAGAGACAGCCAAGAAACCTTAAGGATTTAGATACGATCTGTAAAACAGCGTGGACCAAAATTCTTCCTGAGATGTGTGCAAACCTGGTTACTAACTACAAGAATCATCTTACCTCTGTGCTGTCCAACAAGGGTTTCTCCATCGAGTACTAAGTCATGTTTTGCTTGGGAATCAAATACTTATTTCACTCACTGAACTGCAACTTAATTTATAGCATTTGTATCATGTGTTTTTTTCTGGATTTTTGGTATTCTGTCTCTATCATTTAAAATACACCTATGATAAAAATTATAGACATTTCATTTCTTTGTTAGTAGGCAAACTTAAGAAATCTGCAGGGTATCAAATACTTATTTCCCCCATTGTATATCGTAAGTATAAGACAATTACAGGGGGTCATGATCAGAATGCTTTCATGGATTTCACATTAAACCATGCTTAGACCTAGGCTGGGTTCACACGCAACGGATCCGTTGGAGGGACTCCGCTAGCTCAGCAGGGGATCACCCCGTTGATCCCCCGCTGAGCAGGCGGATGACTTGTCCATCTCCGCTTACTGTGCAGGGACGGACCTGTCAGAGCCCCGCTGTTCTCTATGGGGAGATTGAATAAAAACAGACAGCCTGTTCGTTTTCATCCGATCCCATATGATCCGAACCGCTGAATGGATGGAAAATGTATCGCCATCCGTCTGTTTTGAGCGGATCTTGTCGGATCAGATGGCAGGCGGGTGTCAGCGAACACATCTACGCTGATATCCGCCTGCCCATACAAGTCAATGGGTGGCCCGCTCGGATCCGCCTGAAGAATGGACAGGCGGATCAAAGCGTGCCGATCGTGTGAAAGGGGCCTTAATGCCCAAAAATGGACTAACCTGCCATGGTTGATTGTTTTGTACTTCAATTAATACTCTATAACATGGCAAGTATAGTATATTAACTTGTTACTTTTAAAACTTTTCAATTCTCATTTGTGCAGCAGGTGTTGGTCCTGCACTGGGGCCTAGGTGAATGCTGACCGGGCTCCTAGGCTTCCCAAGAAACTGTTTATTGTATTTTTAATACAATATGAAAGTACTATACGTTCCCTTTCCCCAGTTTCTCCACTGTATCACATCCATACAAACTAACGTTTTCTCACCATGAACAGGATATGAGTGATTTGTTGTCTGTCTGTGAATCATGTGTACATTCTGATTACCTAACTTTTGTATACAAATGAACACCTACGAGTAGTATTATACAGATATGGCATGCGTCATTACAAACACAGTAACAATTCTCTACAAAAAAAAGAAAATGTAATCTGCTGCACAAAAACTAAAACTAAACAATTAAAGCAGCCAACACCAAATTATAGGATACACTATACAATTCACCAATATTTGATTACATGCAGCGCAAAAAGTAAAGAGAAGGAAAAAAAACCCCTGGGAAGGGAAATCACACTCTGAAGAGCAAGCTCAATAGTAAATAGTATGTAGGGTTGCCCCCTGTCCAGGATTCACCCGGACAGTTCGGGTTTGGAATCATGTGTCGGGGTTTCAGACTACCAGAAACCCGGACACATTATTCAGTCCGGACTACGGCTTCCCAGCAGGGTTGCTGGTTGTAGATGTGTAAGACGAGAGTGTGTTTTACTCTCTTTCACACAGATGGGAGAGGAGAAAGGGTTCGATCTGCACCTTTTCCACACACCCCTACCCCTCTGTCATAGGCGTGCGCACAGGGTGTGCCGGGTGTGCCTAGGCACACCCTAATCACCCCATATGCATTAGCATTATCCAGGGGTGGCACCAGGTGGGTGGTTGGGGTGCCGCTGGCCAGCATAAATGCCCCCATTATATTAAAGGCTAGGTTCAACTGTAGGAACACATTACACCTATACTTAGGATTTAAGGTAATAGGCTCCCGATCAACTGTCTCCCACCATCAGAGCCTCCTCCCTGTGACAGCAGGTAGCGTTCATGTGTATTTGAGCTTTGGGGTGCACACCCTAATGCAATAGGCTGCGCACACCCATGCCCTCTGTGTCTGCCCACACTCCAATCCCTGGCTCTGTGGCTCAGAAAAGGAAAGTGGGAGTGGGAAATTTGAAGTCCAGCAGCCTCACATACATCTGGATGAGAAGTGCTGACTGCCAAGGGGTGAATGAGCTCACCATCCATCCCTGTCTGTGACTGAAGTCTCCCCCCTTCTCTCTCCTGCCTCTGAGTGAGTACACTAAGACAAATCAGGGTTCTCAGAGCAACCCTTACATCAGAGTTCCCCTTTACACCAGAGGCCGCAGTGTTCCCATCACATCAGAGTCCTCACTGTATATCAGAGTTCTCAGTGTTCCCCCTGAAATCAGGGTTCCCAGAGCATCCCTTATGTCCCCAGAGTTCTCCCTTACATCAGAGTCTGCAGAGTCCCCGCTTACAGTGTAAGGAAACTCTGTGAGTTCAGATATAAAAGGGGATCTCTGTGGACTCTGATGTAAAGGGGAACTCTGTGGACTCTGATGTAAAGGGGAACTCTGTGGACTCTGATGTAAAGGGGGACTCTTGTGATTAATATAGAAATTAATTTAATTTAAATTTAAAGAAATTAAATTCATTTAGAAATGAATTTAGAAATGTTATTTAATTGCAAAATATATGTAAAGTTTATACTATAAAAAAAAAAAAAAAATAGCTGTGCACTGCTAAAGTGTTTGGGTTTGTTAAGAGTCCCCAGAGTTCTCCCTTAAATCAGAGTCTGCAGAGTCCCCCTTTACATTGTAAGGAAACTCTGCGAGTTCAAATATAAAAGGGGAACTCTGTGGACTCTGATGTAAAGGGGGACTCTTGTGATTAATTTAGAAATTAATTTAATTTAATTTAAATTTAAAGAAATTAATTGAATTTAGAAATGAATTTAGAAATGTTATTTAATTGCAAAATATATGTAAAGTTTATACTATTAAAAAAAAAATAGCTATGCACCGCTAAAGTGTTCGGGTTTGACTTGAAGAAAAGGTGGCAACCCTAGACACAACCCTAAGCGTGCTTAAAGTGGTTCTAAAACTGCTGCAGCTCCTCCCCTGCCCCCCCCCCCCCACCCCTTTTTTTATCACTTGTGCACATTCGATCCAGGGATATGCACAAGTGCAGTGGCTCACGCCGCTGTCCTGCTCCTCATTGGGCAGATTTATAGCGACAGGAGCCATCAGCTCCCGCTGCTGTCAAACAAATGCTGTGACACGGGAGCGGGGACAAGGCCGAGTCCCGCTGTCTGTCAATGGACACAACAACGGGGCTTGTTGTGGACATGTGCCCTCATAGAAATCATCTTTCTGTGGGGGCACCCGCTGAAGAGGAGGGGCCTGAAGTGCTGGTGGGGGACCCCAGAAGAAGAGGAACAGTAAGTATGACATGTTTGTTATCTTAAGAAAAAAATGAAGGTTTAATACCACTTTAACCACCTCAATACAGGGCACTTACACCCCCTTCCTGCCCAGGCCATTTTTAGCTTTCAGGACTGTCACACTTTGACTGTCACACTTTTATGCTACACTGTAACCATGTGAAATTGTTATCATTTTCTTCACACAAATAGAACTTTCTTTTGGTGGTATTTAGTCACTCCTGGGTTTTTTATTTTTTCCTGAAAAAAAAAAAAAAAAGACCAAAAATTTGGAAAAAATATATATTTTTTTGTTTTCTTTCAGTAAATTTTGTAAATAAGTAATTTTTCTCCTTCACTGATGGGTGCTGATGAGGCGGCACTGATAGGCTGCACTGATGGGTACTGAGGTGGCACTTATGGGCACTGATGAGGCGGCACTTGTGTGCCCTGATTAGGTGGCACCGATGAGGAGGCACGAATATGCCGCACTTATGGGCACTGATAGGTGGCACTGATATGCGGCACTGATGAGCACTGAGAGGCGGCACTGATAGGTGGCACTGGTGGGAACTGGGCATAGATAGGCGGCACTGGTGGGCATAGATAGGCGGCACTGGTGGGCACAGATAGGCGGCATGGATAGGTGGCACTGATGGGCACTGGGCATTGATGGCTGGCATTGATGGGCAGCAGTGATGAGCATTGATGGGCAGCAGTGATGGGCAGCAGTGATGAGCATTGCTGGGCAGCAGTGATGGGCATTGATGGGCAGCACTGATAGCCAGCACTGACTGGCATCACTAATGGCCACTGATTGCTGGCACTTTTGGGCACTGATTGCTGGCACTTTTGGGCACTGATTGTTGGCACTTGTGGGCATAGATTGGTGGCAGTTGTGGGCACTGGTTGGCACTGATTGCTGGCAGTGGTGGGCAATCATTGCTGGCACTGGTGGGCACTAAATTGCATACCTCGCTGTCCCCTGTGAGGAGATGTCGCTGATCGGCTCTCCCCTCCTCACACTCTGTCAATCTCCGTGTTTACATGTGACCGGCTGTGATTGGACACAGCTGATCACATGGTTAAAGAGCTGTGGCCGCGGCTCTTTACACAGATCGGGGTCGCACTGTGTCCTAGCAACACGGCGCGACCGAGGGAGCGTCATTCTGTGAAGCCATCATATGACGTCCACCCAAAACGAGAGCCGCACCGCCCAGGCGTCATTTGACAGTGGGCGGGCAGCAAGTGGTTAATCCCTTGTACAGAATTAATATAATTCATATTCCTTGGAAGGGTGAACTAACACTCTCAAGAGTTAGCTCAATAACCATTGTGAATACAAATAAAATATTCAATGGAAAAATGAAAAACAAACAAACCTCTGAAAGGTGAAGTAATACTCTGAAGAGTGAGCTCAATAGTAAATAGTATGACTCGTATTCCTCAGATGGGTGAACCAACACTCTAAAGAGTCAGCTCAATAACCATTCTGAATATAAATACAATATTCAATAGAAATATGAAAAGCAAACAAAATTCCGCAGCATGGTACATATGTGATCTCCCCACAAGAAGTCATAAACAGCATTTGTATTAGGCAGGATGTTCCTCCACACCACGGCACATGAGATAATCACTCGCCTCCAAGTCACTCCATCAGTATTCAGCAGCAATACATCAGCATCATACATGTAATGAAATGCTAATAACACCTCCCATAGTGTAAATCTGATTACTACATTTATTGATGTAGCCAGGAGCTGGATACCTACCTATTCCTGCAATCAGAAACTGCTGTGTGGCATTGTTTCAGGGGAAGCTGTTTCCCTCTAGTGTTCCATTGTGGGATGTCCTGTTACTTTCTTAATTAGAGACAAGACAGAGCAAAGCATCTTGGGACATGTAGTCCATACGGATAGGATTCACCCTTATGTGAAACTACCAGTCGACTGATGGAGAAGAATAGACTGCTGGGAGGGACTATAAGAGGGAAGGCTGGAGGCCTGGCACGCTTTCATGGGACCGGCGTGGATCTACATGCAGGGAATCTGTTACAGTGTGAGCTGCAGCTGAGTTGCGGCCTGCTCTTGGCAGAGTTACCCAGCGGATATCTGGAAGAATACCTGTGGACAGTTTTCCTTCACTGGAGGCTGCTCCTGTTCTAATTACCTTGCAGAGATATCAGATTTGTGTGAGCCGTGGTGCGGTGCAGCGGAGGGCGCATGTCATCCCTTGAGCCACATTCCTGAGAGATCATCATCATCTCCTGTTCCAGTGTGGTGAGCGGGCGATAGCCCAGTCTTATAGACACTGTATATAGACATCATTGTCTCCTGCACTCATTACCATCTTTACTTCAAGGATCTGTTCCAGCATGTCATAGACACTATTTACAGACATCTTTGCTATCCATTGTTCTGTTGTTGCTTGTAGTTCCACAGAATTTTAACATCTTTAAGTCAGTGATCACTGTGAATTCAGTTAGAGTTCTGATTTGCACATGAATGTTGTCTGTGGGTTAAATACCATCTATTAGATCAGCTACCTTGCTTACCATTCAACAGTGGCGGCTGGTGGGTTCTTCTTTAGGGGGGCGTCGGACAGCACTGCCCCCCTGCGCGGGCGATCCAGCTCGGTGTGTGGCGGGGCTGTGTTGTCCTTTCCTGGAGTGCAGGCAGTGGCCGCGGCCGCTCCGGTGTCCACTCCTCTGCCGTGTGTCTTCCACCAAAGTGCTAGGCATCCAATAAAGCGCTAGGCATCCAATAGGATCGCCTGACGCTTTAGCCAATCGGTAAATAGGCCTCACAGACCTGCCTCCTGATTGTCGGGGAGGAACTTTAGTGTGATAATAGTGAAAACTAATTTGCTTATCGTCACACAACTGGGTGGGATCGGAGTGCAATGCTCTGCACTCTGAGCTCACCCTTTTTTGAAGCCTATTAGAGCCTCTGGCTCTAATCAGGTGCTGGCGCGATGGTCCGGTGCCACTGATATCTAAATCAGGGGGCCGGACGCATGGATAGGGGAGGCGGCGCCCGTGCGCCCTCTATGGATGGGCCACCACTGCCATTCAATATTTCTTGCATGCAATTAAACACCTAAGAGCTAGCTGAAGATTGACTGGATTGCCACACAACAGCACAGGACTACTTTCTCCTCCCTCCCCCACTTCAAGGATTTGCTTTGCTAAAGCTTGTAAATTGAATTGAATTGTCATACAGTTCCTGTTTGCTAAAGTTGTACTTGTTTATCTACTGTTTTCCCATTTATGTGTGAAGGAGCAGTAGAGAAGGGTCTGACATGCATAAGAGTCATTCCTCTGTTCTCTTGTAGCCTATTCACATAAACATTATATGCAGTTATTTAAGTATAGAAATGATAGTGTACACTGTTGAATCATGTTTGAAGCTTAAAGGTAATAGTTGTTTGCTTCTAATAACATTCTTTGAGAGACAAACTCATTGAGTAAACTATTTTTGATTTAACCAATTCTGGTGTATTTTCTTATTACTGTTATCTAGTGGGAAAAAATGTTTGAACCAAGGGTGTCAGAAGTGGCCAAGGACTCACAGGGTCAGGGCAACCAGAGGGGTACTGATTTATCTTGCGACCCTCAAGAGGGCAGCGCTACATTAGAATCAGTTAAAAAACACTTACAAACAAACGTCTTAAAAAGCGGCATATAAAATCACATATCCCCAATATCCGGCAATGCGCATGCATGCGTAGTAACGTCTTGACCTCAAGCTTCAGTGATCACGGTTATTGAGGGAGAGATTTCGAGGTGAGTGATTGTCCCATTTGCCACAGTGCGGAGGAACAACCTGCTTAATACAAACGCTGTATATGATTTCTTGTGTGGAGGTTACATATGCTCTGGTAAGCCTCCGAGTCTCGGTGGAGGATACGAGGTGATAGTGGATTGACTGAGTTACCTTTCCACACAGACTATTAAGTTCACTCTTTAGAGGGTTACTATTTCATGTGGGGTCTCCTATCGCTTCTACTAAATGTATGAATCAGTTATACATTATGGGAAGCATTACTTGCATTTTATTCCATGTATGATACTGAGTGCAGAGTGAGCGATCGCGAGGAGAGCGATTGCCCTATGTATCACGGTGCGGAGGAGCATATTGCTTGACACAAAAGCTGTTAGTGACTTCCCATGTGGAGGTGAGATATGATCTGGTAAGCCTCAGAGAGTTTTGTGTTTGTGGAGGATATACGTTGAGAGTAGAATACTCAAGATATCCTGTTTATACAATTTTGAACTCACCCTTCAGAGGACTATTGTTTTGCATTGGGTTTACTTTTCAGAGGACCTTTTGTGTTTGAAAACTGACCTTATATTTATAGTGGTCACTGAGCTGGCTCTTCAGAGTGTTGGTTTCACCCTTCAGAGGAATATTAGTTATTTATTAACTATTGAGCTCACTTTTTAGAGTGTCATTTCACTTTTCAGGGGTTTTTTTTGTATTTCTAATTTCCATTGAATATTGTATCCACTTGCTGACCGGCCCATAGTAAAAATACGTCATTACTTTGACATTTGATTCTGGTGTCATGGCAGCTAGCTGCCATAACCCTGGTATGAACCTGTCACCTACAAATCATCACATAGGGGACTTTTTGTCCCCTATGCGATGATAAAAAAAAGTTAAGCAAAAAAAAATTTTTTTTTTTGCAAAAAATAAAGTTGCACCCACACAAAAAAACTTTTGAGGCCCTCCCCACCCCCACATATATACACGTACAAACGTAAAGGCATGCATGCGTGAAAACGTCCATTGTGATACACATATTACATATCTATCACTACGCATGCTGGAAGGAGAGCAATATTTCTAGCACAAGACCTCCTCTGTAACACTAAACTGATGACCTATAGGGTTTTGAAGTGTCGCCGATAGAAAATATAAGGTACTGAAGTTTGTCCAAGTATGCTGCAGCCTGTTCCTTTTATGGAGCTTCTTCTGATATGAACTCACCTTGGTTCTAATCAATTTTTACGTGATTAAGTTTGTCACCATTTCACGGGCACACACAAAGGTTTGAAATGTTGGGTATCAGTGCAATCTCATCTTTTTTATTTTATCAAAAATTTGGATAGTTTATTAAGTTTGTTTGCCCTATAATTCTCTTAAGTGTGTTTTTTTTTAACTGCAATTTGGCGTTTCCTAGACCTTTGCGGTAATATTAAGTGACATAAAACATTGGAACTACCACTATTTTATTCTCTAGGGTGTCTGCTTTCAGAAAAAATATAATGTTTGGGGGGTTTATGTAATCTTCGGGCCTTATATGATTTTTTAAATATGTGTGCAAAAACGGCTTTGGCAGCGAAAAAGGTTAACCACTTGCCACCAAATCATAAACCTGTACGTCATTGGCTTCAAGTGGTTGTACCATTTTTTTAGAGCTGACGGTCAGCTCTCTAGTAATAACAACCGATTCGGCTAAGCAGCCGCTCGGCTGTTATTACAAGCAGCAAGAGGGGACAACCCGCTCTCCCACTGCCTCCTGCCATTCACCTGGGCTCTCATCCCATCGGGAATCGACTTTGATCGGGTCTTGGATGTAGTAACCTGGATCTGATGTTCCAGTTTACTTGGGAGCCAACAACACCAGTTTTCAAAAATCTTGGCGTTTTGAATATTTTCATGTGCAGAGGAGGGGTTTGGGGTCTTAGCGACCCCAGATCCTCCATAAAGAGTACCTGTCACTGCCTTTTACTGTCGCAAGGAATGTTTACATTCCTTGTGATAAAAAATGAAAGGGGACAGTGTAAATAAATAAGGGAAAAACATTTTTTTTTTAAGCACCCTATCCCTCTGTGCCGCCGCGCCAAAGCGAACGCATATGTAAGTCGCTCCCGCAAATGTAAACAGTGTTCAAACCACACATGTGAGGTATATACCTGATCGATAGAGCGAGAGCAATATTTCTAGCACTAGACCTCCTCTGTAACTCTAAACAGGTAACCGTTAAAAACATTTAAAGCGTCGCCTATGGAGATAGTTTGTCGCCATTCCACGAGTGTGCGCAATTTTAAAGCATGACATGTTAGATATCTATTTACTTGGCGTAACATCATCTTTCACATTATACAAAAAAATTGGGCTAACTTTACTGGTTTTTTTTTGTGTGTATTTTTTCCCAAAAAAATTGCGTTTGAAAGACCGCTTTACAAATACAGTGTGATATAAAATATTGCAACGACTGCCATTCTATTCTCTAGGGTCTCTGCTAAAGAAATATATATAATATTTGGGAATTCTAAGTAATTTGCTAGCAAAAAATACATAATTTAACTTGTAAGCAACAAGTGTCAGAAAAAGGCTTAGTCTTCAAGTGGTTAATCATGTTTAGGGTTGTGCAAAAGACAAATATTATGCACACAATGATCCCAGGCAATTAGCAAATACAATCACTTTAATTTGCACCCATCCACACAGTTGTAATCAAATTAATACTGACTTTTTTATACTTGGTTGACAACAGGGATTATTTCTGATTAGTGTGAGTACAGTGAACAATACAGGGCTGGGAGGAAGTATCAA
Source organism: Aquarana catesbeiana (assembly GCF_042186555.1). NCBI lineage: Eukaryota > Metazoa > Chordata > Amphibia > Anura > Ranidae > Aquarana > Aquarana catesbeiana. The sequence goes on from NC_133324.1 coordinate 286,478,337, forward strand.
CACCCAGCAAATATAGCAGTTGAACCTAGGTTAGCGCACCTTAAAGTGGACCAGTCATTTTTTCAACTTTCCATCTATTAAATCTTCTGCCCTTGTTTAACTTTGTATAGTAAAACATTTTTTTCTGCCAGTAAATACCTTATACAGCCCACTTCCTGTTGCTTGTCTGGTAAAAAGTCTAGGCATATGACATCATACACAGCTCTCTCACTCACTCTTGTGAGAGTATGTCAGGAAGGGAGGGGGAAGAGTCATAAGAGGGCCAATGAAAGCTACAGGGCTGCAGAGCTGGAGATATGCCTCTGTATGTCTGTGTAAATCCAGGAAGTGAACATAGTTAAAATAGATGCGGACAGACTCAGTGGAGGGAGATTTCTGCAGCATATTTGGCAAGTACAGAATAACAGAATATATAAAATAATATACAAAGTGTTTGGAGGGAAGCTTCAGAATGGCAAAGATGTTTTTATTACAAATTATGTGAGCAGACTGCAGTTCCTCCTTAAGGCCCCTTTCACACTGGGCGGTTTGCAGGCATTATTGCGCTAAAAATAGCGCCTGCAAACCGACCAAAAACTGCCGCTACTGTTTCTCGGGCTTTCACACTGAATCGGTGCACTGGCAGGAGAGAAAAAAAAAACTCCTGCAAACAGCATCTTTGGAGTGGTGAAGGAGCGGTGTATTCACCGCTCCTTCACCGCTCCTTCACCGCTCCTGCCCATTGAAATCAATGGGGCAGCGCAGCTATACCGCCGCTGTAGCGGCGCTATGCGAGCTGTTTTAACCTTTTTTCGGCCACCAGCGGGGGTTAAAACCGCACCGCTGGCGGCCGAATACTGCCGCTAAAACGACGGTAAAGCGATGCCCCCACCGCCCCAGTGTGAAAGGGGCCTAATCCTATTATAAATAAATATGAGAGACCAGACCTGGATTTATGTAGTAAGGTGATACAACTGTGTGCATTCCCATCTGCACTTACTCATGTACACATAGGGGTTGATTTACTAAAACTGGAGTGCAAAATCTGGTGAAGCTCTGCATGGTAGCCAAACAGCTTCTAACTTCAGCTTGTTCAATTTCACAAAAAAACCTGGAAGCTGATTGGTTTCTCTGCAGCGCTGCACCAGATTTTGCACTTTCCAGTTTTAGTAAATCACCCCCTTTACCAAGTAGACATAAGAGAGCATTTAGAAAAAACAACCTCCTCCAATCAATCTGCAGGATAGTCATGACAAAAACATGTGCTTTATAACATCCTCCATGATGCAGCACAATCCCTTCAAATCAGTGGCGGCTGGTGCTCAATATTTTTTGGGGGGCGGCAAACAAATCTCCCCCCTCTTACTCGCACCGCTGACACCTCCCCGTCCCCTCACTCTCAAGTGATCTTACCTTAGGAGATGAGGAGGGCTAGGGCTGCTGCTCCTCACTCCAGCCAAGGAAAGAGTCGGGGCTTCTCTTCCCGGCCGAGCAGGAAGTGGATCCTGGCTCTGAGACCCGATTGTCCAGGAGTCCTAAGACACCCTGGCCAATCGGGACTTAGGAGCTGCTTCCTGATTGGCCAGGAGGAGAATCAGGAAGACCATAGCGAATATTCATTATTCAATACTCTGCGCCTGAGCCCACCATTTTTTTAAGCCAATTAGAGCCTCCATCTCTAATCATGTGCTTCAGAAAAAAAAAAACCTATTGAAATCCATGCATCCGGCGCCCTGCATGTAGATTGGGGAGGGGGGGGCGGCGCCCGTGTGCCCCCTATGGCTGGGCCGCCACTGCATCAAATAGTGTGACAGTCCTTAATTCAAAACATTTTAATGGGCCTTCAATGCCCAGTAAAGCTATATTTCCTCCACCACCATGATGTGATTTATCTCTTCCTTCCTCTTCTCTCAAACTCTGTGACACGTGCAAACACCCAGTGATAATATGCACTCACCTTGTGCAATGGACCTCAATACAGATCAAGGTCATAATACACTTGTTGCCCCACCTTGGGCATATGTGGCATCAGCTATTCCTCTTGCTCCTTCCTCCTCATTATTCCTCACCATGGATACATCACATGCAAGAATAGAATGGGACCACAATAGTGCTCTCTGAATAGTAACAATTTATTAAAAGCTCCCAAAATCAACACTTGCATAGCACTGTGGGTACTTTTAAAATGTATCTCAGCATGAATAACCATGGGTCATAGTGATTAATACAGCCAGTGTTCTCATAACACAGCACGGCTCCATATCCTGTACACGTTACGCTCCTGTACCAGAGCTTCCTCAGCAGGCCTGTGAGATACATAGCACTGTGGGTGCTTTTTGAATGTATGTGTTGATTTCCTCCACAGTGGTGGAGGAAAAATAGCTTTATTGAACATTGAAGGACCATTATATTGTTTTGAATTAAGGACTGTCATGCTATTGGATGGGATTGTGCTGCATCCTGGAGGATGTTATATATTATGTTCAAGTGTGGTGAAAAGCACTAATTGATGTGTTAGCAGCAATCACTGATTTTCTGGTTTTAGTTTATTATTCATGCGTTTATGAACTTTTATTATTAACTGCGCAGACTGTTTTTTTGTATAAACATGTACCCTAATTTTTGCTGAGCATCTATGTTTAGGAACTAAACAGACATTGGCCTTATCTCAGGGGAACAGACAAAATCGTCCAGGAGGTCCCATTTTAGGTGATCAATTTACTCGCTTTGAACTTTCTAATAAGAAGTGCTCAGGGAAAAGGAGGTCTGTCCCAGTCCCACCATTATCAGCCAAGCTTTCAAATTAGGATATTGTTGATTTCTCAATGTAAACCTGCTTTTCAAACTGGTTTAATGTTGTTTTTTAATTGATATTAAGGCCGGGTTCACATATGTGCAGCCGCAGTTCCCAGCATGGGGTGCGGTGCATTCCTGTTCAGGTGTTCTGAATCGGGTACGAATTTTCTGGATTCAAGCTGTTGTATTTGAGAGGACATCTCAGATCTGACTGCCTTGATAGCTGAGATGTACTCTCCCCTAGCGTTGGCTTTAAAAACCTTCCAGACCACATGAGTTGAGCCAGAGCCCTCATTAAGGTCCCAGTATTGTTGTATTTTAGGGGAAACCATCTCCTCAGCCTTAGGGTTTTGCAACCACTTAGCTGCTAGATGCCAGCATTTCTCACTCCTGTTCTCCGACAACACCAACTTAACCTCCAGAGGGGCATGGTCAGAGAGGCCCGCAGGTAGGTATGAGACCTCCCCCACTGCCGCCAAGGCACAGGTGTTGCCAAAGACCGGGTCAATCCTGGATCTCGATTTATGAGTAGTGAAGTGAAAGGAGTAGGCCCTATTATTTTGGTGTTTCCAGCTCCAAATTTCAGTGTGGCTAAAGGCCTGTGCCCAGTGGAGTAAATCGGGTGTATAAACTCAATTAGGATTAGACAAGTCTAAAGATGGGTCTAAAGTGGAATTGAAGTCTCCTGCTATATAGAGCCTTGAGAATTGTAGTGTGGCCAATTTTATAATATACCTTGTACAAGACCTGCTGGTTGAAAGGAGGAGGAACATATACATTGACCAGAGCATACACAATCGCCTTAATTTCCAGCAGGAGAATAATATACTGACCCTCCAGGTCAGTCACCAACTGAATAACCTTATATGCCAGTAATATAGCCACTCCCCTTGCATAACTAGAGTAAGTTGCATGAAACCACTGCTGTACCCGGGGCCTTCGGAGGGCAAGAATTTTGTTGCCCAGGAGATGTGTCTCCTGTAGGAACAAAATATGTGGTTTGTGATGATTTAGGTACCTAAACATCAAAGCTCTCTTAATCTTGTCATTTAGTCCCCGGATATTCCAAGATATGTTTTAGTTCCGTAAGGCATCTTGAACATATAATAAAGTAACCGGATTACACATAGATGAGGGGCTTCATCCCATTTGAGACCTGAGAGAGAAAGCAAAGTAGGGCAGTTTTGAAGAAAATGAGTACCATTATAGTATAGTAAAATAACCAATCGTTCAGTGGATGTAGAGCGTACAAAACCAAAAAAGAAAAAACACTAAACTCCCTACTGACCATAGAGTAGCCCGACAAAAAAAACTAGGTCAGTTTTATCACCTAAAACCTGTTTAGAACCCCCTACTGGCCAGAACCCCAACAAAATATCCAGTCAGTTTTATACCCTAAACTCAACTTAAACTTTGGCTATTATAAGGTCCCTCCAGGTGAGTGGAGAATAGCAGGTCAACAACTTCAGGTGATCTCTTTGGAACAAACTGCGGGGGGAGGTGCAAAGCTAACTTAGAGTTACTTGGCAACTCCGGTGCTTGCAGAAAAATTGGAAGGATAAAACAAGGGAGGATGTGGAGAATCTATCTGTGCATCAGGTGAGTTTAAGTGGGAGATCCTTATCTCAAAGTGGTCAGCCAGTCGTCAGCATCCGCCGCATTGTCAAAGAAACTAACCATTTGGAATTGGGAGTACCAAGATGGCCACCGTCACTAGGCCCCGATAGATCGGGGGGCTGGGACAGACACTAAGCAGTGACGCTACAACTCCCTACTTCACTACAGGGAGATGGGCAGACGGATGAGGCAGTGGAGTTCGTGTTTCAGGGGCCCAGGGTGAGTATCGCTCGGGCACATTGATGAGGCTGAGGCTGGCAAGATGGCGGCTGTCACCAGGCCCCGATAGGCCGCCGCCAGATCAACAGGCTGGCATGGCCGATAGGCTTCTATACTGCTGCAGGGAGACAGGGGTATGAGAGGGAGAGATGAGGCTGCGAGTCCCCCACTCCAGAGGTAAGGATGCAGTGCTCCCCAGACCATTGGATGCACAGATGGTGAAGGATTGTTAAAAGAATTGGAGCTCCTCTCCAACATGTCTGCCGCTGCTCACATCCGGACAAGCCCCCATGCACAGTCTGTTTGCCTTTAGTAATTCAACCCCATAGAGATTGCACATTCAGATTGCAAAGTGTATGGCCAGTTTTAGACAACAAGAACATATGGCATATTGTTTAAGAACTAGACTGCCCAGCTGGGGGCAACCATACATGAAACTGCAATTAGGACAGTGTTCTTAAAAGATTTGCATAGTTGTTTGTCCATCAAAACTGAATGTAAATTCATTCTGTGTGAATGAGGCAAAATTGAATGTTCTCAGGCTATATTCTCTGCAGATTGAATGTGTGAATAGGGAAAACACCACAATATCGCCACTATGTTGCTGAAAGGCATACTTCTTTCCTGTAATAGTCTGCACCATCTAGTGGCCGTAATGCTGTTATTTTCTCATTCACACATTCGATCTGCAGAGAATATAGCCTGTGAACATTTGAATTTACATCCAGTTTCAACAGACAAACAGCAATTGTTTTCATATGAATACTTCCTTTAGTTACATAAAATAGAACATTTTTTTTTTTAATCAAATAGTTTTTTTTTTTTTTCCTTAATACATCAAAAGACTCAAAAACACACAAAACATTTCCATCAAATAACCCCACCTAACAAAAAAAAAAAAAAAAAACATCTGCGCTCACCAGACTGAACCCTCCATCACATCAGGCCCATAAACCACCCTTCTCCTAATTCTCCTAAATAAAATTAATAACATTGTAAAGCTAACCTGAGTGTTCCATTTAATTATTACCTCTTAACAGTATCTAGCACCCTGATGTTTAGGCAGGGTTGCTATTAAATTTATTTGCCAAGTGATGCCACCTGGACGGCTGTCTGAGTGGACATGTGTCGTATTGCCCCGGGCTGCTAGGCCAGAAACCTATCCAAAAGTAGTTCAGCGTTGGGACTGCGGGCTTTTAGTCCAACCAGAATTAACGGTTCCACCAGCAGGGGAACCGGACGTGGTCGGAGGTGGAGGGGAAGCTGTCGTCACAAAGGGACCATCCACCTTGCTACCGGAAATCACAGTGAATGAGCTGGGACCAGTACCAGAGCAGACTTCTCGCCAACCGGGGATGGTGAAGAAGTGGGAAAGCTTCAGCAAGTGCCAAGTCAGGGACCCAGCGAGACAGCAGGGGTGAAGCTTGAGGAGTATCTGTGAGTGCCAAGCCAGGGACCCTGCAGTGAAGTGGAAGTGACACTTGAGGAAGATACTGAGTGCTACAGTGAAAGAGTTTAGGGGCCGAGATTAAGGACGCAGGATGGGAAATTTACCCAAAATCTTCAATTGATACTTGAGGAATTCTTAAAGTTTTTTAATAAACTTTATAAGAAACTGAACCCATTCCCCACTGCTCAGGCAGACAAATTTTTCCAAGATATACCCCTACCGCAAGTAGCACAGGAACACCTAGAACTAATGGAGGAGGATTTTACAGAGGCAGCTATTAAAAGCTTGAATCCCACAAAAGCACCCGGCCCAGATGGCTTTACAAGCCATTATTATAGAAAATATGCAGCTATATTGACACCACATCTGTTCTCCTTTTTCAATGCGCTACGCGGGGGGGGCTCCCCTACCCACACACGAAAATTAGGCTTTTATACAGGTAATTCCCAAACCAGGAAAAGACCACGGAGATCCCGCTAACTATCGCCCGATCTCGCTCAGTAATGTGGATCTTAAATTGATGACCAAAGTGTTAGTGACTAGAATGAACACCTTTCTATCAAATTATATTCACCCGGACCAGGAGGGATTTGTGCCCAATCGGCAGGCTCCTGACCAAACCCAACGGGTGATAGACATCATAGCAGCGCTTAATTCAAATTGGAACAATCAGGGCACACGTAAGGGAATGCTACTATCATTAGATCTTTGTAAAGCGTTTGATTTGGTGACGTGGGATTATATACACTATACATTGTGAAGATACGGATTTGGGTCTCATTTTATGACTATACTTCAGGCATTATATAGCACACCTACTGCTAGACTCCAGATAAAAGGCCACAAATCACACATTATAGATATACGTAGGGGGACACGTCAGGGATGCCCTTTATCTCCCATTTTATCTATATTGGCACTAGAACCTCTAGCAATTAAGCTAAGAAATCACCCGGACATAAAAGGCATATATTGTGGCGATGGGGTGCAGAAGTGTGCCCTTTTCGCCAATGATATTTTAATGTTCCTTTCATCCCCGATTACGTCACTTCCCAATCTATATCAAGTCCTACATCGCTTCACTGCTTTCTCGGGCCTCACGATTAATCATTCCAAATCTGTAGCTCTAAACATAACATTAGAATCGCAGACTGTAAAATTACTTCAAAATTCATTCCAGTTTAAATGGCAAAGAGAAACACTCCCATATTTGGGAATCTTTCTAACTCCTACTCTACAGACCCTGTACCAGGCCAATTATCCCCCCCTCTATAGGAAATTGACAGCGGATCTTCTGAGATGGGCCAATAATCCACCGTCGTGGTTCGGCAGACTGTATTCCATAAAAATTAACCTCTTACCGAGACTGTTGTATTTGTTTAGACCTCTTCCAATAGCTATCAACAAACCCGACCTTAAGGTTCTTCAGAATAAGATGATGAAGTTTATCTGGGGGGATAAAAGACCTAGGGTGAATAAGCGAACCCTTTATACTCCCAAAATGAGAGGAGGTCTGGGGGTCCCGGACCTGGTTAAATATTTTGAGGCAGCTCAGCTGGCCCAATTAATTCGCTCTCAGTCCTTGCAAATTCAACCATCCTGGATGAAAATGGAATCATCCCCCTATCCCACAAAACCGATTAGTCACTTGTTGTGGCTCCATATGAAAGACAGACCAACTATAATGTGCCCTACACTATCTTTTTCATTGAGTTTATGGGAAAGATTGCAAAAGCCTTTTGCTTTTCGTTCCAACCATTCTCCCTTAGCCCCGTTAACGGGTAACCCAGATTTCACCCCGGGTCTTAATCCTCACATGTTTTCATGGTGGACAAACAAGGGTCTGATACGTATTGCTGATATGTGTGACCATAGAGGTATCTTATCGAAACAAACCCTCATAGAGAAATCAATTACCCAATACAGAATTTTATCATTACCTTCAAATATTGCACAATATTTGAGGACTTTACAGCGTAAGTTTGATATCATGACTTCCACCCCAATGGAATATCTGTGCAGGTCCTTCGATAAGCATACAGGCCACTTATCAAAAATATATAGTATCTTGACCTCTAATGCCCTGTACACACGGTCGGACATTGAACGGACATTCCGACAACAAAATCCATGGATTTTTTCTGACGGATGTTGGCTCAAACTTGTCTTGCATACACATGGTCACACAAAGTTGTCGGAAAATCTGATCGTTCCAAACGCGGTGACGTAAACCACGTACGTCGGGACTATAAATGGGGCAGTAGCCAATAGCTTTCGTCTCTTAATTTATTCTGAGCATGCGTGGCACTTTGTGCGTCGGATTTGTGTACACAGGATCGGAATTTCTGACAACGGATTTTGTTGTCGGAAAATTTTATAGCAAGCTCTCAAACTTTGTGTGTCAGAAATTCCGATGGAAAATGTGTGATGGAGCCCACACACGGTCAGAATTTCCGACAACAAGGTCCTATCACACATTTTCCGTCGGAAAATCCGACCGTGTGTACTGGGCATAAGACTGATAAATTATTTTATATGCAAAAGTAGGAACAAGATATAGAGGTAACGATGAAAATGGATTAATGGATTAAAATGGCACAATTTGCCTCAAAAGCTTATATAAATACCTCACTTATAGAGGCGAATTATAAAGTCCTATTACGGTGGTACATGGTACCGGCGAGAATAGCAACATACGTCCCTGGCACCTCCCCACTATGTTTCAGGGGCTGTGGTAAGGAAGGCACAATATATCATACATGGTGGACATGCTCTAAAGTCAGGCGATTTTGTATACGCATTTATAATTTTATCTACTCGCTTACCCAAGTGAATCTAACCAAATCTCCACAACAGGCGCTGCTGGGGGGCCAAGTGGAAGGAGTGCCTGGGCACACAAAAAAACTCATATCTTTTATTTTCATGGAATCTAGGATTGCAGTTGCTAGATCTTGGAGAAAGCCCTTGATCCCCTTTGACTTGGTGAAAGCGAAGTTGACGTGGATCATGATTAATGAACGCCTCTCAGCGATTTTATTGGATAAACAGCCAGCTTTCGATAAGATCTGGGGACCGTGGTTGTCATATCTGTCTACAGGATTATGAGTAGTTAGTGGATCCTAGCAGAGATCTACAGGGGTGCACTCAATTCCCCCCCCAAACCCTCTATCTTCCCTCTATCTTTTTTTATCATTTCCTTCTCTTTCTTCTTCTCTCTTATCCTTTCCTTCTCTTTGCAGGTTTTCCTGTCTATTGTTGTTATCCTAGTATGTTTATGTGAAAGACCGAGGTGTGGCAAAAGGCTTAATGGTCATAAGGTGGGGAGGGGTGCGGTTGGGGCCCTCCCATCCACAGTGAGATCCCAAGGGGGTGGCTGTTTGGGACCCTTGCCTATCACCTTCTCTCCAACAAGTACATAAGTGATGTGGAGATTATTCTAGGGACAACGAATATATATAGCTAAACAGCTTTAACTCCAAATTAATGACATTCTATATGTTGCTTAAATCTGTATGCGAGTGAAAGTGGGCAGAATTGGAAGAGAGCAACCAGACAGCCGAGTTCACTTCATGCAGAGATAGTGGAGTTGATATTTTCTATTTGTAAAATTCACACTGGCCATGTTGGCCGAGATCTCAATTCTTGTGGAATGTATATTGTATTTTCTACCTGTTAAATTCAATAAACACTATTGGAAAAGAAAGAGTTTAGGGGATCCAGTGGCTAGTGGATCTGAAGTCTTGTGAGAGAAAGATGGATGAAGGGCGCGTGATCAAGCTCACATCAAAACATAGAAAATTTATAAAATTTATTTCAGAGGAAATAAAGAGCAAATAAAAACAGTAGAATAATACCAATACTATTATTACTAGTATTAGTATTGCATTGGTATTATTCTACTGTTTTTATTTGCTCTTTATTTCCTCTGAAATAAATTTTATAAATTTTCTATGTTTTGATGTGAGCTTGATCACGCGCCCTTCATCCATCATTCTCCACTTAGCCTACCTGACCACCCCGGGGTCATTCTCTGGTCAGCGGGACAAGCATTACCATCTCTTCTAGCTTCGTTACAGTTTACAATACTACTCTTCCCAAAATCAAATCAGACCCTCACAAGCGCAGGAGTCATTTTTCCTTGTCCACAATCTTGTGAGAGAGACTGGGAGCTCATTGAGTGAAGACCCACAGTGAGTGAGTGCGGGGTAAAGAGAACTGTTCATATTGCAGATCCCGTCCGCTCCCGTGTGTAGTATGGAGCTGAGTGAGGGGAAGATGGCCTCCACCCTTCTCATACCATTGCAGGGCGGAAGCGACGCCAAAATGTCACTTCCTCCCATAGCTCTTAAAGAGACATTTTTTTAAATTATTGCATTTAGTGTAAATATGAGATCTGAGGTCTTTTTGACCCCAAATCTCATATTTAAGAGGTCCCGTCATGCTTGTTTTCTATTACAAGGGATGTTTACAATAAAAGTGAATTTTTTTTTTTTAAACGAACAGTGTAAAAATAAAAAATAAACAGTAAAACTAATGAGAAAAGTAAAAAAAATTTTAAACGCGCCCCATCCCGCCGAGCTCGCGTGCAGATGTGAAAGCATATGTGAGTAGGGGCCGCATATGAAAACTGTGTTCAAACTACACATGTGAGGTATCGCCGTGATCGGTAGAGTGAAAGCAAGAATTCTAGCCCTAGACCTCCTCTGTTACTCAAAACATGCAACCTGTAGAATTTTTTAAATTGTCGCATATGGAGATTTTTAAGGGTAAAAGTTTGTCGCCATGCCATGAGCGGGCGCAATTTTGAAGCGTGACATGTTGGGTATCAATTTACTCAGCGTAACATCCTCTTTCACAATATAAAAAAATTGGGCTAACTTTACTGTTGCCGTATTTTTTAATTTAAAAAAATGTTATTTTTTCCAGAAAAAAGTGCACTTGTAAGATCGCTGCGCAAAAACGGTGTGACAAAAAGTATTGCAATGACCGCCATTTAATTATCTAGGGTATTAGAAAAGATATATATATAATGTTTGGGGGTTCTAAGTAATTTTCTAACAAAAAAAAAATATTTAGACTTGTAAACAACAGGTTGGAAAAATAGGCTTGGGGCTGAAAGAGGACCAAGTGTCTCCCAAAAATAAAAGTTTATTAGTATATATAAAGCAATTTTATTCTCTCCCAGAGGTCTACGAAACCCAGTAATACTTGATGATTGATGAACAGAAGCGGCCAGAGAATCAAGGGACAGAGCAAAAAGTAAAGGTGACAATGGACATCCATGTCTTGTTCCTGGTTGCAGTCACAAAGGCTCTGATACATGTCCATTTACCTGCACCCTTGCCACCAGGGCAGCGTAAAGTAGTTGTACCCAGCCTATAAACTGTGGTCCAAAACCAAACTATGCCAGACAATGCCACAAAAAATCCCATTCTATGCTATCAAAAGCTTTATAGCTCTATTGCCCACATTTTTAGATGGAACCTGCAGTTTAAGAAAAAAGCATCTTATATTCACCGCATTTGAGATGAACCCAGTTTGATCTATATGCACTATCTTAGATATTACTTTCACTAGTCTAATGGCTAACACTTTTGCCAATAACTTTACATCTGATGTAATCAATGATGTTGGACAATATGATTCCGGGTTATTAGGAATTTTATCAGGTTTTAACAAAACTATAATAATTGCTTTATTCATAGAGGGTGGGAGTTAACCACATTCCAATGCTGTATAAAATACCTCTAATAATTCAGGCAGCTCCATAAACCTTATAAACTTTTCCTGGTAACCCGTCCACAACTGGGGCTTTATTATTATTCATACTAGCAGAGGCAGATTGAAGTTCCTCTAATGTCAAGCGTTGATCCAACATCTCCCTATCATCCACTGATAATTCTGTTAGCCTAATGGAATTAAGAAAAAGCTGCAGTTCGGCCTCCTTATAGGATACTTTACTACTATACAAGTTTAAAAAAAAAATTGAAAAACACTGATGAGATCTCTAAGGTAGTTCACACAGTTTCGATGGGAGAAGTTTGTAGTTCTACTACTTGTGTCATTGGTTGCTGTGCATTTACTATTGCTGCTACGAGATGGCTAAAAGAACATTTTTAACAGAATTGTTGAATGGGCAGATGTAAATAAGATCTGCCTGTCTGACTTGAACCTCAGAGGTAGTACAGATCTTCATTTATGTACCATGTAGAACACACTGTACAGCACAGTACACCTAGAAAGCATGAATAAACAAAGGTTTTTTTTTAGCAGTACATGTCATCTCATGGAATGTGTACCGAGAATGTGTACTGAGATTTTTATCATAAAAATGTTCTTACAATTTAAATCTACCAGCATACGGACAGCTTTACTCTCGTGATCTCCTCATTTTCTTATCTTTGTAAAAGCTGCATTAAAATGCTTGAAGTTAGCGTAACAATGATTTTGCTCGTTGGCAGTCTTGGTTACAGCTTACCCTACCTTAACCCCAACAGTACTCACAACACACAATCAGAAGGACTTTATTAACCAAAGTGGAAACATGGGAGTTGATTTTACTAAAGGCAAATAGACTGTGCACTTTGCAAAGTTCAGTTGCTCCAGAGCGTAGTAACTGAGGTAAAGAATCCCTTTGCAAAGAATACACAACGACGTGCAAGGAAAATAAAAAAAACTGCATTTTTTTGCTTGCACAGGATTTGGATGATGCAACATCTGGAGCAACTGCTCTTGAAGAGTGCAACTGCTTGTCTGTTTGCCTTTAGTAAATCAGCCCCATAGCACCATGCATATGACAGCTGTTAGTCTAAGATTAGTATACACTGCTTCTCCTGAGCTTTAGAGGTATATCTATACAGTGAATGATTAGTACAGTACAGCATCCAGCCACATATAAATATGACCCAGCTGATAAGCATCCTGTTACTAACAGGGTAAAAGTGCAGGATATGTGTCTGCAAATAAAGTAAACTTTACAGTCACAGTCCAACTGTCACAAGCAGTTTTTACACAGACTTTCTCCAAGTCTTCACTAGTTAAAATATTTGGTGCGCTTTAGAGAGAGATTAATTATACTACAGTAAAGCAAAATCCACATTTTAACTTCTAGCCCTGAATGCCCCATATACCAGTGTTTAGCAATAACCTTTTTCCTTACCTCTCAGTTGTGGCTCTGCAGTTATTGTGCTGCTGAGATAAGGTGAGTGTGGCAAGTTCCTCTCACTGTTGATCCATTAAGCTGACAGGGGCTGGTTATAATTTACTGAGAGGAGGAGACGGGGCAGGGAGATGTAAAATGAACTTTCCTCTTACAGGATCTGAAACTCTATACAGAAAATTAAGACTTTGTTTGCTCTGCAGCATTCTAGGTAAACTGAACAGGTGTGCTAACCCAATAAATCTCATTAATAATTGACTTTTCACAAAATGATTTAAAATGTGCAAATATATATTTTTTAACAGCAAAAAGGGGTTCCGCTATAAACAATATAACCTGTCATCTGGGCATTTTTGCCCCAGTTCACATATTAGGGCATTGGATGCGTTTTGAACCCCATCTGTTCACATATGTACGTCCAATTTTAAAAAGAGTTAGGTACAATTTTCAGTTTAGTTCAGGTGTGATTTCCAGTGTCCTACACTTTAGGAATTTGCTCCTGTACCGCTGATTGAAATTGCACCAGACAAATCACACTGAAATCAGCCCCATACATGTGAACCCGGCCTGCTACATGGTCTTAGGTGGGTACAGTTCTGCCACACATGTATACATTTACATTATAAATATTTTATTTTATCATTAGGAAAGAATAAAAGTGGTACAGCTTCGAACATAGAGAAAATAAAAACAATATTTTGGTAAATCATAGTCGCACGTGAAACCTATCTAAGATAGGGCAACATATGACAAGACCAACATATGTCAAGATTTAAATCAAATTCAGCAATCATGGGTTCATGAAATGGCTGAAAAGGTTGAAAAAGACATGCAGCCCCTGACATATATTAACATGTGAACAGCACATGCCCATGTAACATTGTTACAGGTGACCTGTAAGAAGCAATATGTGCCAAGGAAGAGTCAGAGTAAAAAGAGAAGGCAAAAGCAAGAGGAAGGAGATGCAGCAAACAAGGGTAGCACAGCATACTGGGCATACCACTGAGGAAAATTAACGGATAGAAGGTAATGTCAACCAGTGTCCCAGCCTGCAAGTTTAATAAAAAGCCCAGGACACATCACAGTTCAGGTAAAGCTCAATTTTTTAAAGATACAAAAGACTCAAATTACAAAGATAACCTTAGGATAAGGATCCTTACAGTTAAATTTAGCAGTTCAATGTTTGAAGAGATCTGTTTCCTCGTGTGAAGTTTCGTGAATTGAATTTAAGGACTGAGTAACAAAGGTATGCTCATTCGAGAAAGTCACATTCTGAAAAAACTGCCACGTGGCACAAACTAGCCTCTCTGAAGCAACTGTACAAGTTAACAGGCTTAATTCAATAAGAATTAATCCTTTCTAACAATGGAGAACTGGCACAGTCTACTTGTTCAGGAACAAGCTCAAGTCTGATGCTTCTCTGGTTGTTTCCAGCTTCCAAGGTCTTAGGAAGCTCACGTCTCCATATCTATAGACAGTAATAGACCAAACAAACGGGACAATTTAAATGGTTGTAATGAATATTTTCAGTGTGTTGCTATTGTTTTCCCTTTGATAATGAGTGGACTGTCTAGGGATGTTTTCTTGCATGTCTCCTTTCTTCTGGGGCCATAAATAGGCAGGCTCAGGAGATCTGGTAGTGGTCCTGTCTGGGGGTGTTTTCTTGCTTTTGCTTTTCCTTCCTTGGCTATAAACATGCAGGCACAGGCGATTTTTCACGAGGCACAGTCCATCTAGCCAATTATGCCCATGGTTGATGTAGAGACTTTTCCATATCTGGTTCTTTAATGTTTTAATACATCTAAACACAGTTACAGGCTGCTTCACCAATGCCAGCCATGCTTTTCATTTGGAACTGCACTTTGATGTAAATCTTGTTCCTTCACCAACACGCCCAGCAAGATCGACACTCACAAACTGACACTGCTAACATATATACATATACTGGTAAGCATATGATTAGTCTGAGACCTGTCTGCCACCTGTTTGGATCTCTTTGAGTTGTCCTTCCAATTTCTCCATTCTTGCACAGGGAATGTTTCTCCACATGCAACTCCACATGCACCTAAACATGCTGCTATCATGTACTAAACCTATTTTCAGGTTATTCTAGAAGATTACAATTCTAGAAGAATTACTCTGCCATCCTGACAGTTCGAGCTTGTATCAAAATATTATTCTGTATTACTTTCATTAAACCACTCCTGATACTAGAACAGAGATCGTCAAACTATGGCCCTCCAGCTGTTGTGGAACTACACATCACATGAGGCACAAATGCAGACATCCCAACCTGTAGAAACTCATTTCAGGGAGGTGGCAAACTCATTTCAGGGAGGTGGTGCTTCGCAAATGCCCACCCCTGTGGCAAAATATTATTTAAATCACTTTTTCAATATTTTTTCGCAGTGCTTCTGGGAAGGGGGTGGTTGGAGTGGGTGGTATGTGGACGGTGTCAGTAGTTTTTTTACAATTTTATTTTATTTTTAATTTGTTTTTTTCACAATTCATTTTGGGGGGAGGGGGTTGGGGCAGTGGACAGTGTTGGTAGGGCAGAGGAGAGTTGTGTCAGTAGTTTTTTTATTTTATTTTTTTACACGTTTTCATTTTTTTAGAATTTTTTTACAATTTTTTTTTATATATTTTTTGTGGGGCTTTGGTGAGATGTCAGGGGTCTAAACAGACCCTTGCAACAGTCGATTTGCTTTTAGTAAATCAACCCCTTAAAGTGGTTGTAAACCCTTTACAACCACGTTTTACTACAGGTAAGCCTAAAAAACCATTAATGCAATCAGAGACTGATTTCAGTCATTCCTATTGAGTCATTGAGTCATTGAGTCATATTATCATAATATAGACATTTGGCAATCAGTACAGCTCCGGATTTCAAATGGTTTACCATAACCTCAGTGTGCTGACTCACAGCAACCCTTTATCCATATAGCGTACTGAGGAAACCAAGCTGGTGAAAATAAAACACAGTAGAAACTTAGTTCATCAGGAACAGTAGTATCTATTAGCCTCAATAGGCTGCTATAGGAAAACTGCAGCTCCGCTAAATGTCTGTGTCTGAGAGCGTTATGCATCCTTGTGGCTACTTTTCCAAGAAATTGTCACCTGTGGAGTGCAATTACGTGATTGGTGACAGAGAGCTGTTGGTGATCATTTTAGCCCTGAAAGAATGGAGACATCTCCTCGAAGGTACCACTGTACCGGTTCTCATTCTTATTGACCATGAGAATCTCACATTCTTGTCTGAGGCTAAACGCCTCTCTCCCAGAAGGGCGCGATGGACTATTTTCTTGTCAAGTTTCAACTACATTGTCTCATTCTTACCTGGTACTAAGAATGTAAGGGCTGACGCCTTGTCACGACAGTTTTCCTCCATTTCCAATTTGGAGTCGGTTCCGGTTCCTATAATTTTTCCTGATCATATTCTGGCTCCAGTTCGCACCAGTCTTACTTCTCCTTTGGGTGACAAAATTCTTGCTACTCAGGTCCATGCTCCTCCTGAGAAACCTTGTGATCGCTGCTCTGTCCTGGAGAGTCTCCATACTGCCCTGCTCCAGACTTACCATTCTCAGAAGGCAGCTGGCCAACCTGGGAAGAATCAACTTGTTTGGGCCATTTCCCAACAATTCTGGTGGCTTAGTCTATGGCTGATGTAACTGCCTTCATAGCTGCCTGTGTGCTCAGAGTAAGACTCCACGACACCTTCCAGTGGGCCTCCTACAACCCATACCCAATGGAGAGAGGCCCTGGTCCCACCTGTCTATGGATTTCATAGTGGAGTTACCCAACTCCCAAGGCAACACTGTTAACCTTATGGTGGTTGACCGGTTATCAAAGATGTATCATTGTATTCCACTTATGAAGCTGCCCACTTCTAAGGAACTGGCTTTCATTTTTGCTCGGAGTTCTTTTGCTTACATGGGCTACCCAAAGTGATTGTCTCGGACAGGGTTAGTCAGTTTGTCTCCCGGTTTTGGCGAGCCTTTTGTGCACAGTTGGGAATTCAGCTTGCTTTCTCCTGTGCGTATCACGCGCAGTCTAATGGGGCTGCAGAATGAGCCAATCAGTCCTTGGAGCAATTCCTACGTTGCTATATTTCTGACCATCATAACAACTGGTCAGACCTATTACCATGGGCAGAGTTTGCTCACAACAGTGCCTTGAATTCTGCTTCCTGATTGTCCCCGTTTATGGCTAATTATGGTTTCCAAGTTGCCTGACTCAATTGTTCCGCAAAGTATTCCTGCATTAGAGGAGCATCTCCGTGGTCTTCGTTCCACTTGGGCACAAGTCCAGGAGGCTTTGCGTGATGCTAATGATAGGTACAGACTCCATGCTGACTGCAGATGCCTGCCTGCGTCTTCCTACCAGGTTGGGGACAGGGTCTGGCTGTCATCTTGCAACCTCCGACTTCGTGTTCCCTCACTGAAGTTCGCACCTCGGTTTATTGGGCCCTTCCATATTCTTCGCAGGATTAACCCAGTGGCTTACACATTAGAACTTCCTTCTAATATGTGTATTTCAAATGTCTCCTTATTAAAACCTTTGGTCTGCAACCATTTTACCACCTCGTTGCCACGTCCTCACCCTGTACAGGTTGAGAACCATGAGGAGTATGAAGTACAGTCCATTGTTGACTCCCGTAGGTTCCGTGGGCGCATACAGTACCTGGTGCATTGGAAAGGGTACGGTCTGGAGGAACGCTCTTGGGTCTCATCCTCGGACATGCATACCTGGTGGTCCTGCGAGGGGGAGGGGTCATTGAGGAGGGGGTACTGTCAAGGCTGGGCTCAGCCCTTCCTTCTCTGAGCTGGCTGCTCAGCTGTCGGCTAATTGCCAGCTCCCATCTCTCTCCACAGTTACCCAGCTGTTGTTGATTCTGCTCGTCAGTCCTGTCTACTTAAGGCTGTCCAGATCACTTGATCTCTGCCTTCGCCTTTGTCAACATCACAGAGACTTTCTCCTGCGTTCCTGTTAAAGACTTGCTTGGCTGACGTCCCTTCTGGCTCCTTATCCTGCTTGCTGTACTGCTACGTTTACCTCTGGCTCTCTGAAATTAGTTTGGCCGACTACCCGATCCGGTTACTGAACTCTGGCTTGTTTTGACCACGCTTACTCTGTTTACCTTTTTTATTTTTTTTATTAAACAAGTGTGATTTAACTATACTTCTGATTCATGGTTCCTGATATCTATGGAGCGTACGGCTTATTGTTGTCCTATGTACAAATACAGATACTGCAGTCTCTGCTGTGGAACTCAGCAGCTCCTCCAGGGTTGCCTTAGGTCTCTGTGCTGCCTCTCTGATTAATGCCCTCCTTGCCCGGTCCGTGAGTTTTGGTGTGCGACCGTCTCTTGGAAGGTTTGCTGTTGTGCCATGTTCTTTCCATTTGGTTATAATAGATTTCATAGTGCTCCTAGCGATATTTTTTTATAACCTAACCCTGACTTGTACTTCTCAACAACATTGTCCCTTACTTGTTTGGAGAGTTCCTTGGTCTTCATAGCAGTGTTTGGTTAGTGGTGCCTCTTGCTTAGGTGTTGCAGGCTCTGGGGCCTTTCAAAAAGGTGCGTATATGTAATGACAGATCATGTGACACTTAGATTAGACACAGGTGGACACCATTTCACCAATTATGTGAAAGTAATTGTTTGCACCAGAGCTTTTTATGGGCTTCATAACAAGGGGGTGAATAGATACGCACATGCCAATTATCAGTTTTTTATTTCTCAAAAATAGTTTTATGTATATATTTTTCTAATTTTACTTGAACTTAGACTATTGTGTTCTGATCCATCACATATAATTCAGATTAAAAAAGCATTAGACTAAATAAAGGCTGTAATGTAACAAAATAGGTAAAAAGCCAAAGAGGGTGAATACTTTTGCAAGGCACTGTATGTATACCCATGCACCAGTGGGGGTAGGGTAATAGGTAAAAAACAGGATGAAGACATCTTATCAATATAAAAGAATCACAAGTATAAACAACAAATACAAAGCAAAACAGTGCAAGCAGGGCAAACATGTATTAAGCAGCTCAAATAAATGACCTATACCAAAATCAAAGAAAGGCCAGCCATAGACGGAGTAAATGTATTTTCTGCAACCATGGGTTGACAGGACACAGACAGCGTTGACAGAGAGAATCCCTCCCATGATCGAGCCATTGTGTTCTCCTGGCGAGGCAAGCCACCTCCGCCGGGAGAAGACAGTGATTATTGCTAGCGGATTTGCATGTAAAATCCAGCAGGCTGGCTGTACCCAAGTTGATCAATTAATTAACTTGGGTCATACTGCCTGCCCATACATACTTCAAACCTCATCTGGTTCTTGTTGGAATGGCCGAGATTCGAACCGTCTATGATAAACCAAAAGGTACAGTGGACAATAAATGTGGATGTCCTTATCACATTTAAAATTCAAGCCATAAAGCATCTTAATATGCAGATTGAAAATCCAGAAAACTAGTCAATGGATCAGGAGGTGACACAAATCCCCTCTGCTTACTGCACTTACATGGAGATGGCATTCCAAACACAAATCAATTACATGCATGATAATACAATTCAAAATTATTTTTATTTTTTTGCTGTACCTTACAATAAATGTCATGTATTCACACAACATCTGAACGAGCCATTAAAAATCCAGCCCAGTTCCTGATTTTGTATAAATACTAGAAGGACTGGGGGAGAGAAGTGAGCCCAATGTGCATTACGCTCACTTCTCATTGGTAAGGACTGATTGAATTATTTTAGTTTTCTTTGGTGTACCTTACAAAAACGGCATCTAGTCACACCACATCTGAACAAACCTTTCAAATCCAGCCAAAATCTTGCAAAATCCAGCTCAAAATATGTGGAGAGACAGAGTAAAGTAAAGTAAAAATGTGGAAGTAATTAAACAACTGTACAAGATGTAATCACGCTAGACAATTAAATGAGGGGGGGGGGGGGGTCAGCCCTTTGACTCAATTGACAAAATTCCCAGCCAACTTATATGTATGGAAGTCATTTTCCATGTCATATATGGATTCTTTCAAGGGTGGCCTTGTAGTACATATAAATATTTATTGTACAAAACATATACATTAATCTAATGTCTCTTCACATTTGTGTCTCTTGTATGTATCCCAAATACCAGCTGTGTATGTTATATCTTACTAGTTCCATTTGTTTTCCATCAGCAACAAATAGTGAATTTTAATAAAACAACAAAAAACAGCTGTGTACACTTATTCCACTATAAGCTATCATACCAATTTAAAAACTACATTGAACAGTACTTGCTCCCAAACACAGTGTAACTGTCATCTAAAATATGTACAGTATATATAGACGTATAGTGTATGTGTGTGTGTATCACCAGACAAAATAAGTAAAAGTGGTTGTAAACCCTTAGACCTCTTTCACACTATTGCAGCTTGTAATGCTTGTTTAGCATTTTTTTAAAATGCGCTTTTAATGCGTTTTTTATGCTTTTTTTTGGGATATATTACATCACTGACTTCCAGCATGCAATCTGGACATGTGAGCAAACACAAAAACGCAATGCAGTGCCCTTATACACTACCAAAAGTATTGGGATGCTTGCCTTTACACACACATGAAGTTTGATGGCATCCCAGTCTATAGGGTTCAACGTTGAGTTAACCCATCCTCTGCAGCTATAACAGCTTTAACTCTTCTGGGAAGGCTGTCTACAAGGTTTAGGAGTGTGTCTATGGGAATGTTTGACCATTCTTCCAGAAGCGCATTTGTGAGGTCAGACACTGATGTTGGACAAGAAAGTCTGGCTTTCAGTCTCCGCTTGAATTCATCCCAAAGGTGTTCGGGTTGAGGTCAGGACTCTGTGCAGGCCAGTCAAGTTCTTCCACCCCAAACTCGCTCAACCATGACTTTATGGACCTTGCTTTGTGCACTGGTGCACATTCATGTTGGAACAGGAAAGGTCCATACCCAAACTGTTCACACAATATTGGGAGCATGACATTATCCAAAATGTCTTAGTATGCTGGCGCCTTAAAGTGATTGTAAAGGCAGTAGGTTTTTTTGTTTTGTTTTGTTTTTTGTGTTTTTTGTTTTTTTAATGTTGATTGAAATTTTCACATTACATGAATAGAAGCAAGTATATAACTCAGAGTTCAGTAGCTCTGGTTCACAATTATGAACATACAAGAGAAAACCAAAATTTAAGCACTAAAAAGGGAATGGGAGGGGGGAAAGGGGAAGTATATTTACTTGTAAACAACAATGTGACATAATATTTCAAAGTGAAACAACACAGTAGATAATAATACTTTCAGGAGTGGAAGCAACATTGGGTACATCTCAGTGGTGATCTCAGGGAATGGCATGACAACAATGATAGCAACAGATAAATCAACCTATTTGGAATATAAGATCTTGAATCGTCAAAGAGCTTCAAAGGCGTGGCATTTCTAGGGTGGTAGAAAGATGGAGGGATCCGATAAGTTGGATATTTTAAGTTTACCTAGGGAGTTTAGGAGGTCTTGTTTTAGATACCAGTCCCTGAATTTAAATGGGTGCATAATATCCAGCAGCTCCTTTTGGGTGAACGTGACCTCCATACATTTACGCCATCTTGCAAAGAAGCATGAAGTAGAACGGAAGTTTAGTACAATAGTGTCCAGTCTCTCAAGGTTGAAGAGCGATAACATTGAGCGTTCAACAGGTGGAAGGGTAGGTGGTGTTGGTTTAATCCTATGGGACATGATCATTCTACGAGCAACTAGGAGAGTTATATGAGTCCATTGTGTAAGGTTGAGTGAGCCTGCTGATGATGATGTGGAAGGTAGTGGTTCACATCCAAATATACACAATAAGGGATTGTTGGGTAGCCGGATTTTATTGATTTTGAAAAGGTATGCTAGCACCGAGTTCCAATATCTAGTAATGGTTGGGCATTCCCAGAGGCATGAAGTAGAGTAGGGCGTGGTAGTGAACACCAGGGGCGTTGTGCTTGAGTAGAGTCTGCCTTATTGGTGCGGAATGGGTAATATGCCCTGTGGATAATTTTAAATTGCGTTTCACGCCACGTCTCTGAGATCGTGTGTTTGTGAATGCACCTGTACCCCTCTAAGATCCTTTCTGGAAGTGTGTTGTAGTTGAAGATGACAGACCATTTCTGGAATGGAGCAAGATGATATTTATCAGATTGGTGCGTAACGAGGTATGAGTATAAACTGGAGATGGAGTAATCATCCCTCTGGAGCACTATATCAATGAATGATTGTTGAAGGGGATCAGTTTGAGGTCCACAGCAAGACCGTAGATAGGCTAGAATTTGCTGATAATAGAAGATGTGCGATGTTGGCAATGCAAAGTCTCATGAGAGGGTTTTAAAAGACTTGAATTCACCAGGTTGATACAGGGAAGTTATTTTACTGAGTCCACGGGTGCACCATAGGGTAAAGGCTTTATGCATAATTGATGGAAGCAACATAGGGTTGCCCTGAATGGTTAAATGGCAGGATATACTCAAGGGTAACCCCAGCAATCTCCGTACTTCTCTCCATGCAATAATTGTGTCTTTGATAAAAAAACACTTGTTTTAAAGTGGGGTGGTAGAGCTTGAATATTTGAATGTAGGACAGCTGACAGAGTGTGCAGAGAGGCCAGAGCGCTCTGAAGTATATTATTAGAGTACTTTGATTTTCCAGACAACCAGTCAAGACTTTGTCTAAGCAGGCAAGAGAGGTTGTAAAAACGTATATTAGGCAAGCCTGCACCACCCTCGGACTTAGGGAGACATAGCGTTTGTAAGGCTGTGCGTGTTTTTTTGTGTGGCCATATGAAGGCCACAAGTGCCTTGTGTATTTTCTGTACAATACAGTGCTTTAATAAAAGGGGTATGGTTTGCATTGGATAAAGTAGACGTGCAAACGAAACCATTTTAAAGAGGTGACATCTCCCAAAGAGCGAGAGGGGAGGGGTTACCCAAGCTTCCAACTCCTTTACAATTTTGGTTATCAGAGGGTGGGTAGTTAAGACCGTATAGAGAGGAAGGTTCTCGGCCTATATGGCATATATAACAAAAAACCTGATTTGTTTGTGTCAAGGCTGACAAGAATCAGATGACCAAATGAGTGTGACAACATACAATGTGAAGAATATGTAAAAAGTTATAAATTTAGTCTGATTTGGTCTCTGACTCTTTGATTCACCATAGACTCGCTTCCGGGACCCAACAGAGAAGCAACGTTATGCGACGCTGCTTCTCTGTTGTGTCCCGGAAGCGAGTCTGTGGTGAATCGGAGAGTCGGGAGACTTGAGTTTGTGTAACCGCATAGCCGATATATAGCACGAAGGCTGTAATACGGAGGAGGGTACCCATGCGCTGTATAACGCCAGTTTCAAAACGGGACTCTTGAGGACTTTACTGGACCTATTATAACAAGCCGTTACAGTGGTAACACTACCCTTTGGAACAAACACCACTTAGGGAAGGGTATTGTATGGCTGGTCATTTTTTAGACTGCTTATTATAACGCATATAGACATATAGACCTTACTTGAGCCCAATACCCTTACCTACTTATGTACCATTTTGACATAATGGGTATGCAATCAGGGCTATGAAATCACTGTTGGACTAATTCCCAGAATTGATAAAAACACAAGTCTGTTCTGGGTTTCAATACAATCATATGACCCCCGAGGAAGATGGTACAGTCTCAAACTCTGTTATCGCTGCTTTGAATACGAAGAAGCTTTAATAACTTTCACATAGACCTGACCTCTATTACATATCAGGGAAGTCCCTAGAACGGCTTTTTTTTCTATCAAGCACTATCCAGTACACTCCACAGCACTGTTTCCCTTTGATGTAATTTTTGTCCCATCATCAACTTTCACATACCGGCAACTTGATTTTTAGTTGTTTTTTCTTTCATAGGGGGACATCAATTGTTTAAATTTACCCCCACCGGTGATCCACCGGTGAACTCTCTACATCATCTTTATCATCCCCTTCTCTCTTTCCCCTTAGCACTTTATAGGCTTGAGTCTTCCGGCGACCTTCACATGGATACCCCTGCCTAATTTATATATTTTAGTAATTCACATTTACGATAATTGACGAGTGTTTATATGTTTTATGTGTAGTGTCTTGTTTTTTGTCTATATGTTGCCACATCTGGAGATTTCATGATGCAGGTCTCTCATTGTGGAGTGTTTAGTATTTTTCTACTTCACAATAAATTTATAACTTTTTACATAATCTGATCATCTGGTTCTTGTCAGCCTTGACAAGAACAAATTATGTTTTTTGTTATATATGCTGTATTCCAGACCAGAGTGACACTGCCCGCATTGGGTAGCAATGTTTTGAAGAATCATTAGTGTGTATATATATATATATATACACAATATTTCAGGTCGTTTCCCCTTGTTTTTTGGTCTCGGCCTATATGGATACCCAAGTAAGTGATGTGGTGAGCCGTTAAGGTAAAAGGGGATGATGACCTCCATTTAGCTAACATCCGGGGGTGTGATGGTAAAACCTCACTTTTGTCAAAATTAATTCTAAAGCCCGAGCTTACTCAAAAGGCCTCAAATAGTTCTCTGAGTTTGTCAAAGTCTGCAAGAGGGACGGTGTAGAATAGTAATATGTTGTTCGCGAACAGGGTGGAATGGAATATTTGGTTGCCTACAGTGATGCCACTGACTCCGTCAGATGAGTTAAGTATCCTGGATAGAGGCTCAATAGCTATATTAAAGAGTAGAGGGGAGAGGGTACATCCCTGTCTCGTTTCTTTTTGTAAAAGGGATTGTGTCAGAGACTAAATCAGGAGTGACGAGGCGAGCCATCAGGGACGCATACATTTATTGTAGAAAATGCACAATCGGGCCAGAGAAACCGAATACTTCCATCACTTTGAATAGCCACAACGAATTGATACTGTCTAAAGCTTTTTCGTCATCGAGTGAGATTATAGCTACATCTTGGTCTGGGTGTGATTTAGCGTACTCCAGCGCCATCAGAACCTTACGGATGTTTAAGGTGGCAGAATGCCCTGGAACAAAACCAGATTGGGCTGGGTGGAGTAAAGAGGGGAGTAATGGAGCTAGACATGAGGCTATTATTTTATATATTTATTATATTATTATTATTATTATATTTATTATATTATTATTATTATAGTTATTTTTAATGTCTACATTGATCAAGGAGATTGGACGATATGAGCCAGGGTGTAGGGTGTCTTTTCCTTTTTGGAGATTAGTTTAATGTGTGCCTGCGAGATAAGAGCCACCATCCCACATAGCGGTGAAGACATGTTTCAGAGTGTCAGGGATAAAGTCTTTTGTCAATTTGTAGAATTCCGCTGTGTAGCCATCTGGGCCCGGGGCCTTGGCAGATGCTGGATGTCCTCTAAGGAGATGGGAGCATTGAGTGTTTCTAAGTGAGTGGAGTTGAGCTTAGGTAGATGGGTCTTAGTTTTTTAAGGCAGAAATGTGGGTAGGTCGCCTCGGGCCTGAGCATAGTTTGGCCAATAGTTTGCTGCCTTTTTCCAAACCTGTGAAAACTAAGGCAGAGTAAGATGTTTTAGCTGCTTCTTGCTGTTTAGCCCACATGTCAAAACTGCGTTGCCAGGTTTGTACGTTATCGGGGATGCAGTTTAATGTAAGACGTTTGTGTGCTAAGCGTAAGGCATTCATGGCCTGCATGTATTGTTGCCGAGAGTGTTTCTTAAATTGGGTAGTGTATGAAATAATTTTTCCCCTCAAAAATGCTTTGCCTGCTTCCCAGAAAAGTTTTGGATTTGTAATGTGCGCCCCATTTGTAGAGGCATATTCTGCCCAGGCTTCATATAGAGTATGATGGAAATCCTCATTATGTGCCATATAAGAAGGAAAGCGCCATGTGAGCGAGGGAGATGAGGGTTTGGCATTGGTTAAGTGTACCGCTATTGGACTGTGGTCCGAAATTCTCGCGTCACTGATTTCCGTGTCATGCAATGCCGATAGTAGCGCAGGGAAGGCAAAGAAATAATGAATACATGAAAAAGAATTGTGAGGGGGCAAAAAGAAAGTGAAATCCCAGTCCGTTGGGTATGTTAGTAACCATAAATCTACAAAACATATGGAAATGATGTATTGGGCTAAAAGAGTATGATCAGCAGTTGGGGAATTGGCTTTTCGCGGCGTACGCGTTTGAACACTGGCCCGGTCCTCTGATAAGGACATTAGAGTTAAAATCTCCGCCTACTAGATGAAGAGCTTCAGGGGCACCCAATATCCAGGATTCTATGTCTTGAAAAAAGAGAGTGTCAGGTGAGTTAGGAGCATATATGTTAGTGATAGCTATGTCTTTAGCATCATATATAGTGTCATTTTGTGGCCATTCGAATCAATCCGTACATCTTGGATATTATGTCTCAGATGTCTGTGAAGCAATATAACCAGCTTTGCGACCTACTGCTGGAGAGCTGTAAACATCACCTACCCATAGTTTACGAGGACGGATTAAATCATCTGCAGATACTGTAGGTGAGTCTCTTGGAGGAGCGCTACATACGATTCAAGTGTCTAAGGATTGACATGCGCTTATTTGAGGAGAGAAACCCTTTAACATTCCAGGAGACAATTTTTAGGTGATTCCCATCGTTCTGTGGAGCCATGTTTGGAGTAAGGGAGAATACTTAGATGGAGGCTGTGGACAGAGCCTCCTGTTGTATATTATGCCTTCCATCTGAGATTCACCAAAACATTGTAAGTCACCTTGGGATGTAGTTACGGATCGGGTAAATATAATCAACAAATAATCAGAACAGAAACAACAACAAAAAAAGTGACAAAAACAAAAAAAAAATCTGGTGGAAAAGCCACCCATCATATAATGCTAACTTCACTTTTTTCCACATGAGGACCGACCTACAAGTAGATCTTGTGCCAAGCGCTTGCTCCTCCCCTAGAGGTGAAGAAGGAGCTTTGGGGAGGGGGAAGAGGAGGGAGGGGGGAGGTGAGGGTAGGGGGTAGCAGGGGAGGGTAAAAAGAGGGAGGAGGGGAAGGGGGGCCTACTTAAATCTGGGTCAAGAGACAGGCTCGGAAGAGAGAGAATGCAATCCAGGGTTCAACCTATAGAGGGAGCAAGGAGCTGGCTAACTGCCGTAAGCTTAAAAGTTAGCCATACATAAATTCAGCTTGAAACAATAATGATAGAACAACTGTGCAATTAACAATCAAGAACAGACAGCAAATAATGCAACGGTGTATCCCCTAAAATATTATAGGGAGTTCTGGGGAAGAAAAGAGAAAGGGGCAGAGTTACCCATCTCCTGCGTATCTCCAGTGATGTAGAAGTTACAGAAGCCGTTCAGCGAATTCCAGGGCGGTCATCCTGGGGAGCAAAGTGACTACGTTTATAAGGAGGCTTATTTGGGCTGTGATGGTGTCTTGGTAAGGCGGAGGAAGCAGTGGCAGACTTTGAAGAAGAGCCATCAGCAGAATTGGGGCGGCACAGTGGTGTAGTGAGTAGCACTTTCGCCTAGCAGTAAGAAGGGTCGTTGGTTTAAATCCCAACCACGACACTACCTGCCTGGAGTTTGTATGTTCTCCCTGTGCCTGCTTGGGTTTCCTCCAGGTACTCCGGTTTCCTCCCACACTCCAAAGACATGCTGGTAGGTTAATTGGATCCTGTCTAAATTGTCCCTAGTATATATGAATGTGAGTTAGGGACCTTAGATTGTAAGCTCATTGAGGGTAGGGACTGATGTGAATGTACAATGTATATGTAAAGCGCTGCGTAAATTGACAGCACTATATAAGTAACTGAAATAAATAAATAAAATAAATAAATTGGTGTGTTCCATTTCCATTCCTGAAGAATTGTTGATGCAGTGCTCCGCATCATCCAGGGAGGTGAAAGTAAGATGTTCTCCTGCATGGGATTGGATATGCAGGACTGCTGGGTAGACAAGGTTGAATTTGACTTGATTGCTGTAGAGTGTCGAGCAGATCGCTGAGAAAGCCTTATGTTGAGTTATCACTTCAACCGAGTAATCCGCAAAGAGCAGTAGTTTTGCACCATCAATGGATAGAGAATGTGAACGGCGAAATTCCTGCATAATGGCATTTTTATCTGCATAGTTGAGGTATCTAACAATGACAGGATGGGGTTTTGTGCGATTTTCTGCAAGCTGGCCAATGAGATGGGCCCGCTTGATAGTGCAGGGGATGCGAAGGTCTAATTGTTCAGGGATGATTTTAGCACAGAGGTCCGTAAGCTGGGCGTTGGAGACCGATTCTGGCAGACCTATAATGTGCAGATTATTTGTTCGTGAGCAATTCTCCAGGTCATCTAATGTTTCCCAGATGTCTGTTAGAGGTTGACATGCGTGCTAGTGAAGCTGAGTTAGCCGAGGCCTCATCCACTAATGAAAAAATTTGCTCCTCTGTGTCAGAGATCCTCTGAGCCTGTGTCTGGAGCTCAATATGTAGCTGCTCCAATCCCCTCTGCACCGCAGCATCTACTGTGGCTGCTAGTGTAGAAGCAAGGAGGGAGACAACCGCCTGTGCTATACCAGCAGGGGAGGTAGGGTCCGTTTCTGCTGGGACAGGCGTCGCTGAAGACTGCAGTGTTTCTGATGTGAGCAGAGCGGCTGCCATATTGGCTGTATCAGCGGCCGTGTCTCCCACCGGATGCAGTGTGGAGGAGACCGAGCGGGTATGTGATCGATCCACAAAGCGATCCATAGGGGCCCCATGAGGTAGCGGAGACAGGGGGGAGTCACCCCCAAGCTTGGCAGGCTTTTTATGCCGAGTATATGGGGAGTTCAGCGGGAGCCGGCTCTGCTCGCCTCCTCCTCATGCGGCGCCGGATCCGGAAGTAAGGCAGAAGGTTTATTATCTTAATGCATTCTATGCTTTAAGATAAAAAACCTTCTGTGTGCAGCAGTCCCTCTCAGCCCCCCTAATACTTACCTGAGGTCCATCTAGATTAAGCGATGTTGCACGAGACACTCAGCTGGCCGGGATTCCCCTCCTAATTGGCTGATCAAAGTCAGTCAGCCAATAAGGAGAGAAAGGGGGTGGGGCCAGGCAGCAGCTTGGTGTCTGCATGGATACACGGAGCTGTGCCTCGGCTCGGGTGCCCCCATAGCAAGCTGCTTGCTGTGGGGGCACTCAACAGTAGGAAGGGGCCAGAAGTGCTGGCAGTGGACCCGAGAAGAGGAGGATCTGGGCTGCTCTGTGCAAATCCACCGGACAGAGTAGGTAGCTATAACATGTTTGTTATTTTTAGGTTTAAAAGACGAGACTTTAGTGTCACTTTAAGAGTTCCCTTCACTGGAACTCAGGGGCCAAGCCCAACCCCTGAAAAGCAACCCCACACCATAATCCCCCCTTCACCAAATGATTTGGAACGGTGCACATAGCAAAGTCCATAAAGACATGGATGAGTGAGTTTGGGGTGGAGGAGCTTGTCTGGCCTGCACAGAGTCCTGACCTCACCCCGATAGAACATCTTTGGGATGAATTAGAGTGGAGACTGTGAGGCAGGCCTTTTCGTCCACATCTGTGCCTGACCTCACAAATGTGCTTCTGGAAGAATGGTCAAACATTCTCATAGACACACTCCTAAACCATTTGGACAGCTTTCCCATATGAGTTGAAGCTGTTATAGCTGCAAAGGGTGGGCCAACTTAAAATTGAACCCTACAGACTAAAACTGGGATGACATTAAAGTTCATGTGCGTGTAAAAAGGCAGAATACCCAAAACATTTGGTAATATAGCCTATATACCCAGTGAAGTGAATAGCCTCAGATGATACACCGAGATGAAATAAACCTTCTCTCCTCTACAGCTGTTTAAAGTTCACAGTTTGCACAAAAAAAAATCTAAGATTCAGAAGGCAGGAGGCAGGTATGTTATACAGTGCACAACATAAGGAGAGCTGAGTGTAATCTGAGATCTGAGTGGAGGGAATGGACACCCCAATCTACATAGCCATACAGAGCTGAGACTGTCAATCACCTGCTGTGTGCTGGAGTGGGGGGCTGGGATTGCTTGGTGTTGGGACAAATGATCAGAAGTTTACCATGCAGATAGCAGAGGGAGGAGAGAAGTCCAGAATTCACACTAGGTGCTTTGGATTGAGGCAGGTACACACTATAGAAGGATATGCTTTGTTCATTTTTCATTTCAGAGATTTACAACCACTTTAAGAACATTGGATGCAAAATTTATAATTAATAATCACAAAATTTAATTAGAACCAAATTATCATACAGAAACTGTGAAACACAAATGCACTACGCACTCTGCAAGTGCAGTTGCTCCAGCGTTTGGTAAATAAAGTAAAGTTTCACTTTGCAAAGAATACCCAATCATGTGCAAGGAATTTTTTTTTAAAAAACTGCATTTTTGCTAGCATGTAATTGAATGATGGAAGTGAGCAGAGCTTTTGCCACTTTACTGACTTTGGGAGCAACTGCCCTTGCAGAGTGCAACTGCAGTTTGCAAAGTGCACAGCCTAGCTGCCTTCAATAAATCAACCCCAAAGTCCTCTGAGTCAGTTTCAAACTTTACTGGTGGTGAACTGGAGGAAGTCTGCACTTTTGCCATTAGATACACCCATTGGTCAGGACCTTCCGGGAATTCCACACCTAAAAATAGTTTCAATGATTCGTTATCTGGGCATAAATATGTCAAAAGATCCCAATCAGTTCATCGTAGATAACCTAGTTCCATTACTGGATAAATTTGAGCGTAAAATTGATATCTGGAACCGGCTGCCCCTCTCTGTAGCAGGCAGGGGCAACCTAATTAAGATGGTCTGGTTGCCTCAACTGTTGTATTTGCTACATAACTCTCCGGTGTGGGTGAATAAAAAGTGGTTCAAAAAGATAGACTCACTTTTTAGGGATTTGTTATGGAGGAGAGGGAAGGCCAGGATTAGCCTCCAGAACCTACAGCTACCAGTTAAAGGAGGAATGGCTCTCCCGCATCCGAAATGCTATTTTTTGGCGGCACAGCTGCAGCATGTAGGGGGTGGTTGTGCTGATAATGGCTTGCTAACTCTGGAGGCACCTCACAAAATCGTAGCGGAGGCACTGGAAGCAGACTCACTACCTGGTAGTAGTCCCACAACTAAATTAATAACAAAAGTTTGGAAAGCAACAAAATCTTTAATGGGATATGCCGGGTTTACAGAACTTACTCCCCTCTGGCACAATAGAAACCTACAGGAGATTGTGGTTATGGGGGAATTTAAGGAATGGGTGAGGTGGGGTATTAATAGTCTATCCCAACTGTACAGAGGGAATGTATTGAAAACTTTTGAGGATCTTCAAAAAGAATATAGTATGCCAAAGCAAACATTTTTTAGGTATCTGCAAATGAGAGCGGCTCTGGAGGTGCAATTTAGGGCAGGTCCCCCTGTTTGGATAGATGCTGTACTACTACAGAGAGTGATCAGACCCGGGAAGAGGAAGGGTTTTATTTCTGAAATATATACGCAACTACGCAAGGAAGCTGTCGTCAGATCAGAGCACCTTGGCTGTAGAAAGGGGTGGGAGAAGGATGTGGGGAAGCTAACTGACGCACAATGGAGGGAAATCTTGGAGGTGGGTCAGGAGGTTTCAACTTCACCTGCACAGAGATTCTCTCACCTAATGCTGCTATATAGGGCATATTATACCCCAAAGAAACTATTTTGCTTTGGTGTAAGTCCTGACGCTAAATGCCCCAGGTGCGGGGAGGAGGGTGACCTGATACACATGGTATGGAGATGCCCCAAACTAGTACGGTACTGGTTGGGGGTCGTGGGCGCTATTGGAGAAAAGTGGGGTATCCCTTTAGAGACAGATGTCAGACTCTGCATACTTGGATACAGGGTATGGAGCCTGGAGGAGGCAGCAGTTAAGATAGTGGTTCTGAGATGCCTTTACCAGGCTCGGAAGCTTATTATGCAGAGATTGCAATCAGTCCTCCCCCCGGCAGTTGACGAGTGGGTTAAAACAATAAATGACGTAATATGGAAAGAGAGAGCCCTATATATCAGAAGAGGGAACCTTAAAAAATTTAAGAAGATGTGGAACCCTTGGTTGGCAAGCGTAGGGTGTCAGGAATAAAAGGGAGTTCTGGCTTAGGGTGGGATGAGAGTAAGGGGAAGGTGGGAGGGTATGGGGGTAAATAGATACCTGTCGTCCTATTGTAACGTATGAAATTACCTGCTGGACAAAATTTGTAGATCTAGTGGGAGTGAGGGGGGACTGGCTGAAGGATACAAGGCCCCTCCCCCCGTAGAGTTTGTTTATATGAAGTTGTGGACGTTTTTAATGATGTATGTAAACTAAGAAATGTTAATAAAAATTATTTAAGACAAAATAATCACAAAATTTAATTAGAACCAAATTATCATACAGAAACTGTGAAACACAAATGCACTACGCACTCTGCAAGTGCAGCTGCTCCAGCGTTTGGTAAATAAAGTAAAGTTTCACTTTGCAAAGAATACCCAATCATGTGCAAGGAATTTTTTTTTAAAAAACTGCATTTTTGCTAGCATGTAATTGAATGATGGAAGTGAGCAGAGCTTTTGCCACTTTACTGACTTTACGAGCAACTGCCCTTGCAGAGTGCAACTGCAGTTTGCAAAGTGCACAGCCTAGCTGCCTTCAATAAATCAACCCCAAAGTCCTCTGAGTCAGTTTCAAACTTTAAAAAAAAGAAACAAATTCCAGCAGAATGGAAGTTAAATTCCAGCAGAATAGAGGTCAGACAGCACTAAATGTTTACAACATCATGGCAGGATATCAACTCCAAAGCGCCACCATCAAAGTCTGTAACTGAAGCTCAGTTTGTGTTTTGTATGGGAATTATTTGTTAGCGTACAAATTTCAGACTGACATAATGATAGATTGTAATACTGTATGTACAATAAATGAATGTATCTAGAACCAACAAACATCTTAATTTGGAACTCCAGATAATACTTTTTTCTTGTTTTGGATAGAGTGAGGAAAGATCCAAAAATGTCAATGGATCTCCTTTTAGGGCCAAAACACACCACGCTGCAACACAACATGATTTTTTGTGTAACGAGGAGTTGAGGTGTGTGATGTTAGGCAGCCCATTTAAAATGCACACACAAAAAGATAGTGCAGGCCAAATTTTTTTTTGCAGTACAGTAAACTGCATCCTACAGACCAGAAATGCGTTGTACAGTGCATATTGCCATGTGAAGGTGCGTTGGAGCGTAAAAAAAAAAGGCATTGCAGGGCACTGACGCACGTAACATGTATTACCACTAGTGTGCATTCAAACCTATATGCACACATGGCAGCAGACATCGCAAAGTACACATTTAGGTGGAAATAGGCTATCACGGTTTATTTTATAAACACACTAAACTGTAGTGTGTAAATGTGGACCAAGGAAAAGATAAGATTTCTACTTAAAATGCATTTTCATGCAGAAAATGCGATGTTTTTTTGTGTAGAGAAAACAGATGTGTCAATAGGCCCTTATATAGCCTAACCAAGCTGCTTGCATACTGTTCAGTCACTGTACAATATTTCTAGCTATCATCTCTAAAATAATGTACTCTGTTTTTTAAAGCAAAATAAAACCTGACCTTTTTTTTGATGCCTTTTCAAGTGCTTGCATATTGTCCTGATTCTAGCCAATTTCTACCAAGTACATACCTAAAGCCTATATATTGAATATTTAGAAAAATTGGGGATATGGGGATGGGAGGGGATTTGGGGAATGGTGAGGATGTGATTCTGAAGTTTTTCTTTTGCACTTTTGATATTTTATTAAACTTTTAGGAAAATGCACTGTGGTACTGTGAAGAATGAAGCTTGCAAAGCATTCTACTAAATTGTTCTGCCACTGGCCAATTTGTATGAAGTTGGAGGCTTTAGCTTTATTTTTAAGAATAAACTGTCCTATAGCTTTTAGCTCTGTTGTGACTGCTATGCCCACTGGTCAATTCTGGCCCATTATTGCAGGATGAAAAAAATTAGGTTTAACAACCAAAATTACCTAAAAAAAGAAGCCTTTTTCAAGGTAAAATTAATCAGCTTGGGGTAAATCACTTACACATCCAAAATATGTGCTGTGTGGAGGCTGTCTGTGAAATTTGTGTTGTTCTGTAGCACCACATGTAGGTGTAGCCTCCCTGACGGTATTCCCGAGTGTGGCTCAGGGTTAAATTTCAGTCCCATTAGCGGCAACCCCAAGCCACACTCGGGATTACATTGCAGGATCCTGGTGCGGCTTTACTCACCTTGTCCCCAGGATCCTGCAATGTCCCCCGCGGTGCCTGTGGGCTCTGTCCTCCTCCAAAGCCTCTCTGTGCCAGGCTCCGTTCCCTGCGAGCGTCGCGATGCATGGGGGCGGAGCCTGGAGGCAAATAAAAAAAAATGTACAAACCATAACACATACAGTACTGTAATCTTACAGATTACAGTACTGTATGAAATTATTTCACATCCCTTTTGTCCCCAGTGCTTTGGCCCATGCCCTGCATGCAGTTTTATATTATATATACTGTTCTTTATGCCTGGAAACTGGAGATTGTCCATAGCAACCAAAAAGTGTCCCTTTACGTCAAAAGTGGCTTTAGACCAGCTAGAAAACAGCGATAGTAAATTAGAACACTTGCAGAATTGAGCGATAGTGAATCGTGGGGAAATGTATTTTATTATTATTATATTATTTTTTTTTTAATTATTTATATTTATTTATTATATTATAATTTATGTTTTTGTGTTTCAAACTTCATCATACCCAGGATATCTACTACTTTAAGTGTGTTATTGTTAAGAATTACAGGCCTACAATATAAAACGCCAAATTTCCATGCAAAATAATGGTACCGCTTTCAGCACCTAAAATCCGAAATAATCATACCGTCAGGGAGGTTAAGGCAAATCTCAAGCTATGTGACCCTTTAAAGTCGCATTAAAAGGAACCTCACAGTTTTTTTTTTTTTTTGCTTCTTTAAAGGTCCCTTAAATAACCAACTTCCCATGACCTTTTTTGACAATGACTTGCCTACTAGTCATTTTAATAATGCAGAAATTAGTACCAAGTTTTGCCCCCAGTAGACTTCAATGATGTTCCCAGCTAAGTTCGGGTTTCCTGGATTTTAAGCAGAATTTGACTAACCCCCTCCAGATTGAACATAGACAGATTGGGGTTGATTTACTAAAGGGAAAAAGACTGTGCACTTTGCAAAGTGCAGTTGCACTCTGCAGGTGCACTTGCGCCAGAACTTAGTAAATGAGCAGAAACTCTGCTGACATCATCCAATCATGTGCAACCAAAAATGCAGTTTTTTTTTATTTTCCTTGCACGTGACTGGGAATTCTTTGCAAAGTTAAACCTTACCACATTTACTAAGCTCTGGAGCAACTGCACTTGCAGCGGGCAACTGCACTTTGCATAGTGCACTGTCTTTTTGCCTTTAGTAAATCAACCTCATTCACTCATCCCTACTGGTTAGGTGGGTCAATAATCAGTTTATGTCTATGGGCACCTCAAAACTGATTATGTTTTCCGCCATGATGCCAGTACATAAGGCCATCTTTGTAATGCGTTCTATACACAGAACCCCAAATTAACGCTTGTCTCTTCTGGATGCCTGTTACATAATGCACTATAAGCATGGTGCAATATATTGATCTCCAGGAGCAGGTTTAGGAACTATTCACAGCAGTTTCTGAAAATCAGACATGAACAGATTTAGACATGAAGGAAACGTGTAAACATCTGTTTTGCTACTTTCATACTGACCAGAGGAATTTACTGGCAATTAACAAAACTGCTGCAGGCATCTTTTCTGGCGTATCATACCCTATTTATTCAACAGCAACTGATGTGGATTATTATGCCTTGTACATCAAAAAGACATAATAAAAATGGTTGTAGCTGTCATGAACTTTTATAACTTTTTTATTATGAGCTGCCAATAAACTGACAATCTGCTAGAGCTAAACCTAAGCATCCAGTTGTCCTATAAGCAGAATTTTAAACAACATCTTAACCGTAAGTTTAGCCTGAATTAAAAACCTAACTATAAGCACAAGGCACATTAGTATGATGTGTCCCTTGTGCTGATTCTTCTTAGTTTAGGAGACATTTTCATGTTTCCTACCCCCCTGCCTCCGCTGCCATAATCGTCTGGTGCAGTGGGGGTTAATACAACTAAGGGGCTGCCAGGAACTCTCTCTTTAAGAGAGGCAGCCAAGGCAGCCAGCAGCAGCACAGCTTGATTTGTATCCTGCAGCATGCCTGCTTGCATGTAACTGCTTGTGCTACTGAGCTACTAAGAATTTTTAAAGCTTATCCCCAGCTATTTCCCTCACTAGCATGTGCGGCCACCAGTGGCGTCACTATGGGGGTATGGATCACACCCAGATGACACCCGCCAGAGGGGCGACACCATCAAGTAGGAAGTGATATCCAACCGCTATGATGTCACCCCCATCAGGGCTGGATTAACGCTATTGGAGCTGCAGCTTCAGGCCCCTACCTTAGTATAGGCCCAGCTGCCCAAAAACGTCCCCCTGGCACAGCAAAAAGAGACCTTCCTGTCTCACACATGAAACAAATTAGCATCGGTCTGAGCGGCTCTCAGCCATTCATAGGAAGCTTTGTATTCTATCAATGAATACAAAGCTTCCTCTGATTGGCTGAGTCAGAGAGGCGAGCTGATGATGTCACAATCTCCAACTTAGCCAATAAGAGGAAGCATTTAATTCAGAATATTCCATTTCACTGAGCTGATTCTCTGCTTCTGTAGCAGCTGGTGCTATCCTCTACTCCCACTCCAGCAGTGGACAGTTCCTCAGCTTCCTCCCATCCAATGTAGTGCTATGGACTTTGCATTCGACTTAATGAAATCAAAAGACCTGCGACTGCATAGGGAAGAGGCTGCAGAGACCGGTCTTACAGCCTACGGAGGGGGCCTGTGGGAGCTTTTTGTGGTACCCTAGACCTAAATGAGCATTTAACCCTTGCAGTGCAGGGGTAGCCCCATTTCAAGGGAGTATTTTTCCATTCCCTGGAGTTCAGCTTTAAACTGCTGTTGCATGTTTTTTTTTACATTATAACACATACACTATCTCTGGTGTCTTACTGTTTAACGATTAAGAAATAGTTACATATATCATTTTTCCTTGCAGGGTGGAAGCTGCAGATGTGCACTGAAGTATGGAGAAAATAATAAATTATTATTATTATACAGGATTTATTTAGCGCCAACAGTTTGTGCAGCGCATTACAATGTAAAGGGAGACACTACACCAACAGTACAATTCAAAAACATCATGTCAGACAATGTGTTTCATTTACTGTTGCAATTACATAGAATACACAGCACAATTGATTGGGTGAGTCATACTGCAGACCTGGAAATTGAATGCACAATCATATTCACATCTGAATAAAACTCATTTTATGCACCAGGTTCTTGATAGATTTTTTTATAAACACATAAAAAGGAACTGAACTCCATGAAGCTCTGCCCAAAAAACAGGCAGATGGCAGTGGATTTGTCACCAGTTTTGTGTGTTGTCTCCCTGCATCTGATCTTTCCCCATTTCTGACTCACCAATGTTCTGCACTGTGTCTCTATGTGAAAGCAGCCATCTTGGAAGAGGCAGGGATTTTCTTTCTCATATCAAGGACTCCAGCAAGGAGGACAGTGGGCACCAAAGTAGTGGCATCACTACATCTCACTCCAAATCTTCCAGAATTAAATAGTCAGGGGCAGTCGTTCCCTAGGTCTCACACTGTAGATATACAGCTATGAGGCTTTACACACAGGAGTGCCTGTACATACCAGGATGTGCACTGTTGTTTTTCATAAATAACTTCTAGATGTTTCCTATAACATGGCAAATCTTAACTTTTTGACTTTAGGTACACTTGAAAGTAGAACTAAAGGAAAAACTTGTTTTCATGTTTGACGGAATAGTTATAACCTCTGTCAGTTTTTTTTTTTATCTGTGTGTCATTGGGGAGATTTTTCTCCATTTCCTGTCCCATAGCCAAACTGGAAAGTGAGGACTGTTTGATATTGTTCTGATTTCTAGGAAGGATATCCTGCTATTTTTTGTTATTGCCACTGAATAATCTGCTCTTGACAGCTGCCTCCATAAGGATGTGCATATGCTGCATCCCCAGCCCTCCCTTTCCCCCCTGCTTCTTTCACTCTTTCACTTCCTCATTTTTTTCCACTTACCCCACTTCCTCCTGGAGGTATCTATGGATGCCTACAGATTTGTATGTGAAACTGTATTTCCTTGAATGCCACTGTGTTTTATGGCATGTTCA
The DNA here is from genome assembly GCF_042186555.1 of Aquarana catesbeiana. NCBI lineage: Eukaryota > Metazoa > Chordata > Amphibia > Anura > Ranidae > Aquarana > Aquarana catesbeiana. The sequence continues at coordinate 286,516,886 of NC_133324.1, forward strand.
CGTACACAATCTTCTATACCTGCTAAATGTATTCTACTGTACTTTGACCTGAACAATTTTGTGCAATTTCCCAATAAACCTATACACAAACCAAGATGGCAACCACAAGGTCTTCAGCCTTTGAATTCTGCAAGGAGAAGACTGGCTCCTCCCAGCAATTGCTGCTTGCTTACCTGTCAAAACCTGGTGAAAACACTTGGTCTCCTCCTTCTCCAATTTTGACTCCTCGGCTGTCAAAGAAGCTCTCACCATCAGCATTGGAATCCTACCAGATGTCCCAACACCCCTCCTGGCTGGTGGATGCAGAACTCTGATTTTTACTGTGTTCATTCCCTATGCCATAGAACTTAGATGCAGTAGCCCATAGAATTGAAGAAACCTTCCATAGAGAGCTGAATAACCTTAAAAAGTAAATTAGAGGTATGGAGACACAGGTCACCCACTTAGAAGCTAGTAAAGACTCAGTTCACTCTCACCGCAATGCCCTCAAACAGGTGCCAGACTTACACCAACAATGCTTTACCTCTCTGTGCCTCTTCTATGCAACAGTTGGCCAAGTGCTGAAAAGTCTCTGGGGGAGCAGTCGCGGGTTTGCATGCTTCTCCTGCATCCCACCATCTTAAGAACACCTTGACTCAAGTCTAGGAAAATAATAATTCTGCGCTACGGAGCATATAACCAGCTGCTGCCCCCATCCCAAAACCACTACCAATCGCTAAAGTACAATGCAAATAAAATAAATAAAGGTGTCAATGGTGCTGCCAGCAATGACTTACAAATATCGTGCTAAAAGGTACCCTTGTGCTGGTGAGAACAATGATGTGCAATATCCTCTTCTAGGGCTGTAAGGTAAATGTTGATCCAAGAATGCAATTCACCTCCCTTATTTTAATAACAGATGTTTGAAGTATAAACCTTTTGATATGTGAACCATGCCATCAATAAGATCCCTGATGCCGCGTACACACAGTCGGACTTTCCGGCAGGAAAAGTCAGACTAAATCTTTTCATCGGACATTCCGATCGTGGGCCTCATCAGACTTTTTTTTTTGAAAATTTTGACGGACCCAGAAATAGAACATGTTTTAAATCTTTCTGACAGAATCAATTCCTTTCGGGAAAACCACTTGTCTGTACGCTGTTCCGACAGACCAAAAACGACGCATGCTCTGAAGCAAGTACGAGACAGCAGTTATTGGCTACTCGCTATTGAACTTCCTTTTTCTAGTCCCGTCATATGTGTTGTACGTCACCGCGTTCTAGACGGTCAGACTTTGGTGTGATCGTGTGTAGGCAAGACAGTTTCAGCAGAACTCAGTTGGAAAAACTTTCAGAGTTTATTCCGACGGAAAAAACGGTCGTGTCTACACAGCATGACAGTGCTATGATACACTTCCCCTGATGGTGTTCGAAATATCCAAATGTATAGTCTAATATCACCCCCCTTCAGTAGAAATAAAATGCTGTAGTGCAAAAAACATAAGTTCATACATAAATAAAATAAATGTGGCCGTCCAAGAAAATATAAATAATATAAAATTGCAACAATTCATAAGTCCATGTAAAGAGTCCTCAAAAATCATGTGACTGGTGTGTGATAAAACTTGCGCTGAATAAGTGCTTCCACTCATGCTCCCCCTCCACTCACCAGGAAGCTTAACCCCAGGAAGCTTGAGGGCCACTCCTAATGATGTCATTCTGACAAAACGCATAGGCAGGGCTTGTAGCCTCATTGAGTCACTTCTGGTTTCCAGTCCATGGAACGCAGGGCGTCCCAGACTGTAAGAGAAGCCCGGTTGGTGGCGCATTGGCGCGGGCATACTAGGATATGCACAAGGAACCTCTGACCTCAGCAACTTCACACCTGCTACCGCACCTGACCATTCCACATCTGAACAGACTATTTCCGCATCCACTGGAACTATGCCACCACCGGAACCCCGAGTTCCTGCACCAGAGCGATTTTCAGGCAACCTGCACAAGTTCCAGGCATTAAAGAACTCCTGTGAACCTTACTTTGCCCTGCAACCAAGAACTTTCTCACTTGAAACCACCAAGGTGGACTTTGCCATGTCCTTGCTTCTTGGAGAATCACAGTCCTGGGCACATCAGTTCATGGAACAAAACAGTACAATCTTGGACTCTCTCTCTTCATTCTTTGAAGCAATGGCTCAGCTTTACAATCATCCCCAACGTTCAGCTACTGCAGAGTCTACTCTCCATACACTACAGCAGGGTCACCGACCCGCTGAGGACTATGTTGCTGAATTCCATCTGTGGACCTCTGATACAGGTTGGAATGACACAGCCCTACGGCATTAATTCCACTTTGGCCTGTCTGAAGGGCTCAATGACGAATTTGCTCTAGTAGGGGTCCCCAGTTCCCTCAATAGCCTCATTTGCCTTGCCATTCAACTTGACTGTAGACTCAGAGAAAGGAGAACAGAGAGATCTGGCGGAACCCACGAATCCTTGGGAAAAGCCTCTGCAACTTCTGCGTTCTTCACTCACTGGTGAAGAAAAGTTGCAAAGACGTCGGAATAACTTGTGTCTATATTGTGGGGTAACAGGACATTATCTTCAAAACTGCCTAGTGAGGCCCACCAGAACCAAGACCATTCCCTCTACATACCTTGCCAACTCTTCGGTGGGAAAGGGATCTGCTCATGTCACCCTGTTCCTGTCACTTCAGTTCCCTGGAAGGAACATCCAAGTACCAGCTATAATCGACTCCGGAGCTCGCAGCTGCTTCATGGATAAAGACTTTGCCCTACATCATCAAATACCTTTGCAAGCAATCAGTTAGCCATCCATCTGGCCGATGGATCGCATCTCAGGTCTGGGCCTATAACGCACGAGACTTGCCCGCTGCTGGCTGTATCCGATATTGGTCATCAGGAATATCTATGTCTGGACATCATTCCATCTCCCCTGTTCCCCATTATCCTGGACATCCCCTGGTTACAAGCCCACAGTCCAGAGATAAACTGGGCATCAGGGGGAATTACTTTTCCATCCACCTACTGCCAGCAGTCCTGCCTTCACCCCATTCCTAAGGAACCTGCACTCCTTCTGGGCATACATACTGTCTCTTCTGTGTCACAGCTCATACCTGCAGCATATCATGAATTCCTGGAGGTCTTCGATAAACAGAAAGCAGACATCCTGCCACCTCACCGCCCATACAACTGCCCAATTTAACATTTAGCAGGCGCTGAAATACCTTTCGGGCGCATCTTCCCTCTTTCCGAAGTGGAACTTAAAGTATTACGTCAGTACATTGATGACAACTTGGATAAGGGCTTCATCGGCCTTCCACGTCCCCCGCGGGTGCTGGAATCTTCTTTGTAGAGAAAAAGGATCATACCCTGTGTTGATTACTGAGAAATTAAATAAAATTACCATCAAAAACAGATATCCTTTTCCCTTGGTTCTGGATCTATTTCAATGCTTCAAAGCCTTTACTATATTTATGAAGCTTGACTTACGAGGCGAGATTAACGAGACGCCTATAATCTAGCGGAGGTCCGCGAAGGGGATGAATGGAAGACGGCCTTTCGCACTAGATTCGGACATGACTATGAATACCTCGTTATGCTCTTTTGGGTTGTGCAATGCTCCAGCAACATTTCAGCATTTCATCAGTGATATTTTCATGGACTTTCTTGACCTTTTCCTGATTGTATATCTAGATGATATCCTTATCTTCTCTACTTCCATCACAGCACACCGTGAACACGTTAAAAAGGTTCTCGGCCGATTAAGAGATCATGGGCTATACGCAAAGGCCGTGAAGTGTGAATTTGAAAGAGACAATTCAATTCTTGGGACTTATCATTTCCACTTCAGGTATTTCCATGGATCCCCAGAAGGTCAAATCTATCCTCGAATGGCCCACTCCTACTGACAGAGCACACAGAGTTTCATAAGATTTGCTCATTTCTACCACAAGTTTATTAAAAACTTCTCTGCTATCATTTCTCCTGTTACTCAGCTGACAAAACAGAATATCCATTTCCAGTGGACACCTACAGCACAATCAGCATTCGATCAGTTAAAGACTCTGTTTACTACAGCACCTATCCTGCAACACCCAGATTCTGCATCCCCATATGTACTCGAGGTGGATGCTTTGGAAAATGCCGTGGGTTCTATCCTGTCACAATGCCAAAGAACAAAGTCTCTGTTACATCCCATTGCTTTCTTCTCTAGGAAACTTAGCCCCGTAGAAAGGAACTACGAAGTGGGAGATCAGGAGTTACTGGCCATAAAGACAGCCCTGGAAGAATGGCGTTACTTACTAGAAGGAGCAGCTCACCCCATTTTGATCCTTACCGATCACAAGAATTTTGAGTATCTCAGGACAGCCAAATGACTAAGATCTTGTCAATCCAGGTGGGCACTATTCTTCTCCCGCTTCTCCTTTCATATGACCTACAGACCGGGTTCCAAGAATGTCAAGCCTGATGCGCTATCCCACATGTACCCAGAGGAAGGAGAAGAACACCACCAAGCGGACACAATCCTGCCGGCCCAAAGTTTCCTGCTACTACAAGTATATCTAATTACTCAGCTTAAACAAGCATCCACAAAATATGCTTTGCCACCAGGTGTTTGCCTCCAGGAACAAGAGGGGTTGTTTCTGCACAACCAAGAAGTGTTTGTACCCTCAAGTCTGCACCCCAAGATCCTTAGCCTGTGTCATGATTATCCCTTGGTGGAACATTTTGGGGTAACCAAGACAATAGAACTAGTGGCAACGTTCCTTTTGGTGGCCAGGTTTAAGGTCCGATTGCAAGGATTATGTCGGTACCTGTGGAGTCTGCAGCTGAAACAAAAATGACAAGACCAAATCTTGGGGTCTGTTAAGACCTTTGCCTATTCCCAAGAGACCCTGGGAAATGATCAATACGGATTTTATTGTTGAGCTTCCCCCATCCGAAGGGTTCAATACTGTCTTTGTGATCATTGACAGATTAACAAAGATGGCCCATTTCATTCCTATGTTAGGAATCCCCTCAGCAATGGAAACCGCTCATACCTTCATTAAGGAAGTAGTTAGGCTTCATGGGGTACCCAGCAGTATAACTTCCGATCGAGGAGTACAATTCACGTCCAGATTCTGGCGAGATCTTTGCAGGATACTAAAGATCTAAACTTGTTTCTCATCAGCCTATCATCCATAGGGGAATGGCCAAACAGAGAGAACAAATCAGACTCTGGAACAGTACCTTCGGTGCTTCTCATCCTTTGCCCAAGATGACTGGGCATCACTGCTACCCCTGGCAGAATTTGCATACAATGATGCGGTTCATTCAGCTACAGGACAAGCACCATTTTTACGAAATATGGGTACTTCCCAGTCTTCATACCCGACATCCTGCTTGATTCCTCGGTCCTCGTAGTCCAAGAAAGAATAAGTGCTCTTCAGTCAACAAAATATTGCAAGATGCCATTTCCAAGGCTCAACGGGACAATAAAAAATTCTTTGACAGAAGAAAAAGAGGAAACCTGAAGTTTCAAATAGGAGACAAGGTTTGGTTATCTATTGCCAACTTAAAATTGTCATGTCCATCTAAAAAGCTCAGACCTAGATATATTGGTCCATTTCCAGTTAAGAGACAAATTAATCCAGCAACCTACAAATGTGTACTCCCAAAGACTTACAAGATCCACCCTGTCTTTCATGTGTCCTTACTAAAAACCGCAAAGCTAGATCCATTTTCTGGTTGGGAGTCAGGTCCACCAGCACCTACAATAATCAACGGTAATGAGGAATATGAGGTTGAGACAATTGTGGATTGTAGGAAAAGAAGGGACACCACCCAGTACTTAATTAAATGGAAAGGCTACGGACCAGATGATAACTCCTGGGAACCAGAACCATGCGTGAGCGTGCTGATCCAGCGACACAGTGTTCCAGTTTCCAGTACCTGTCCGGTGATCTGCGGCCATCGGGTTCCTGTCAAGCCTCCTTCACTCCCTGTCATCTCTATCAGGGGTGTTGGACAGGAGGTGCAAGAGAAGCCCTCTCTCCAGCTCGATCTCCACCAGGTAAGTGACACAGACATGTTGTTTTTTATACCTATACTTCCTGATTTAAAGTGGTTGTACACCTCAGTCATGAAAGTGAGCAAAGCACATATACAGTATATTGCCAAAAGTATTCGGACGCTTGCCTTTCTTTGACTTCATCAAATGTTCAGGGACTGTCAGCATCAAAAATGCATAGTACAATTCAATATCGCCCCTGTAGGTGACTGCCCTCTGCATATGGTGCCCCTGGCAGTAAGAAGAACCCAGATGACCCTTGGATTTGGGTTTGATTGTGTTTTTGGCTGTGTTTTCACCCTCGCTACACTGGTATCTCTTGTTTCAATATTAGGAATTGGTTAGATATATTCCATTTTTGTTTTTGGATTTAGATACCTTAAGTTTTTCATTATTTCCAGCTTAAACCCAACCTATTTAATGTTTTAATGCAATTTGTGTTTTTTTAACTGTTATATTTCTCTTTGCAGTTTTACATTATTTTCTGTATGTAATCAAATATTATTGGGGCAACCTACTTACTGTTTTATTCCAAAGTTATATTTTTGAGGGCACATGCTGCACTCTAAACTGTTTGGTGTGCTTCCATTGACCTTCATTTTAGACACTCTACTCCACATAACAAACTCCCTCCCTTGATAGGGTATTATTGGGAGTAACTAATATTTTTTGGCCAAAGGTACCCTCCATCACAACACTCCTTCTTCCTCCTACCTTTTCCCCACCTCTCAACCTTACACTAGACTTCAACCCCACCTACCTGCCCCACCCCACCCTCTTCCAGGTCACTCCCATCCTACCTATTCTTGTCTATCTCTTCCACTTAACAGCCTCCCTTATTTCTTTTCTTTCTCTTGCTTTGTACCTTTATTTTTCCCAATACCTTCAATCTGCATGAAGAATAGCTGTTTCTCTCTAGTCAGCTACTATGGACCCCATCACATTGTCTTTCTACAATATCAAGAGTTAAAACTCCCTTACAAAAGCTTAGCTTCCTCTGGTACTTATCCAAAATAAGAAGCCAGAGAGTATATCTTCAAAAAACGCATTTTACAAAGGACAAAACACCTTAGCTCCACAACTAAAGCTCTGGTGTAAAGCTCTATGCCTCACCAGAGTGGTGGATTGGTGTCACCACTCCCTCATATAATTGTGGGTTCGGACAGAACAAGACTGTTTCACCATCCAGCTTGTTGGTCTTCGGTTGCTCACCATGTGCCATTTCAAGCTCTTAAAAATAGAATCAAACTATAGGAGCTATGCTCTTTTTCATCATTCAGACCTTCTATTCATCTAGGATCCCCTCACCTCTCACTGGTAACCTCAATTATTGTAGATCAGGACATTCCCCAAAGAATGGATGATGGACAGTTCAAACACCTAGCTGTCAATAAATTTCAAATTCTCCACTTTGTTACTCTCTCAGGCTGCTTACAAAAGGATGAAATCTGATCTCTAAACTTCCTTAAGCCTGGTACACACTACGGGTTGCATGAAAAAGAAACTGACAGCTCCGGTCGAGAGCCGCTGTACTAACCATGTGAGGTTAGTCCATCGATCTCCCCCGCTGAGCTGTTGCATACTAACAGGGGGACTGTTTTCCCACAAGAACACTCCAATCAGTGCTCTCTGCCATTGGCTGGGAGTGCGAATAGGGAGTCAGTTGGCTGCTGATTTTCCAATGGCCGGCTTCTGTCGGACAGACCAACATACACACGGGCAGAATGTTGGCTGGTATTTTTTGTACCGTCTCCTGACATTCTGTCCATGTGTATGGGGCTTAACTCAAGGTGCCTGGGCAACACTCTAAGGACTCATTTACACTTGCTTAGACTTCAACACACAATAAAGCGCCTACCGCTTCAACATACTTTTTTTTATGTGTTTTTGATGCTTCTGTGATGCTTTCATGATGCTAAAGCCTAATTAAATCCTCTCAAAAGCTGCAGGTACTTCAAGCGAGCTTTGCCATAGACTTCTATGAAGGCTTCAAAGATGCTTTGAAGCACCACTAAAGCAACATGGGGTATAGTTTTTGAAGCAAAGCCAAAGCAAAGCAAAGCAAAGCAAACACAAACAGGACTGTAAGTTAACAGTCCTGTTAGGTGAGCACATTGGAAGTTCGGCTACCTTCTTCCCACCTGCAACCTCCCTGCAACCTCCTGGGACACGTCACATGTACAGTATTTGTAGCTGCTAACCTTTTTTTTTTTAACTGATGGAGCTCTTCTTAAACTTGTACTTTATATAAAATGCAAAACACTAGCTAAGAATGTTGTGTTTTTCTTTTCTAGTGAAGGGAAAAGTGTGTACACGAACACCCAAATACTCGCATATATTATACAGCCCAATCTCCTTTTACCTAGGAATTTGCAGCCAGGAATCTGATGTTCATACAGTACATAAAACTGTGTGCAAGTTCCCCTAACCTAACAATTTTTTAACTTTTGTTTATAGAGATCACATATGTTCTAGAACTTTGAGAGAAGACATAATGGAAAGGATATACAAACAATCTATCTAAGGCTGCCAATACACACATAGATTTCAATCAACAGATTTTTCTATCCATGCTAAACAATGTGGATGATAGAATCCTCCCTGCCAGCTATTGTACTCAGAAAGCAGCAATGATGTTAAAGTGTTTGTAAAGTTAGTGATTACAAATCCTGGAATCCCTTCTGTTACAGCAAGATATATAGTGCAGTGTATGTGCTTCTTAAAAACTATGCAGCTAAATACCTTATTTTACTGCGCTGCTGTGCGGTCAGGTGACCTCCTAGCGTTCTCCTTCCCCAATCTGAGAACTACAGTGGGAGGGGTTGAGATTTCCCTCTGACGTCAGCCGGGGGAGAGGAGGAGAGTGGCGGGAAGTCACGTGACTGCACAGCGGCGCTCTGAAATAAGGTATTGCTGCATAATTTAAAAAAAACACAGACACTGCACTGTATATTTTGCTTTAACAGAGGGGAATCCAGGATTTGTGATCACTGACTTTATAGCCACAGCAGAATAGTGGCAGGAGGGGAGGGGTGGGGAGAAGATAGCTCACACACACAGACTCCCGAGATGACAGGCAGGGAGAAGGGGGGAGAGGGAGACTGCGGGATGACGGAGGCACAGAAACTGACCACGGTATCATGGATCAGCAGCCATGATTACCGTGGTCAGTTCACATAGGGGGACACAGGGACAGGCAGGATCAACCAGATATTCTACAGCATAGAGAGGGACAAATTACACAGCACAAGCACTATGCTGTATATTGTGATTTAAAAGAACAGATCTTTTTTTTGGGGAGGGGGGGCTGCTGTCTGGTCTCCATTGAGGGAACTTGCACTTCCTTCCTGTGTGATACCATTCACCATTCAATTCAAAATTGAAAAAAAAATCGGTTTTACTTGAACATTAGGTCAGATCTGTGTAGGAAGAATTGCACTGTGCTCTAAAACGGTTTCTACTACATTTACCTAAATCTTCAAATATTCTAAACCCCAGATATGTAATGTTATGAATGCTGAATCTAATGGGGTCAATAAGGTACTCAGATGGAATAAGTTTCACAAATAGCCACACATCCTCACAAAAACTCCTGTCCCTTCAGCAGAACACTCCATGTATCAGCCATACATGGCACTTACTGCATGCATATGGCTATACTTAGTGCAAGTTGGAAAGTGCCCAATATCAGGTGTACAGGTGAAGGCAGAGCAGTTTGAGAAGGTGGCTGCTGTTTGTGAGGCTGTTCATAGGGGATGGAGACTTGTTATCTGTTAGCAGCTGCTGCCCTGGAAATAGTAAAGAGGAAAGAAGCAATAATAACAGTTGTAAGTGGATTGAACTCTGCATGCAATACCTAACAGTAATGACTAAATGCAATTCCCAGCATCTCTTAAGCAAATGTCATCAGTCGAGGCTTGTTGGAAAAGTCACTTGTTCTGCTTAAACAAATCATCATCACAACACTATCCTCTAAGAAATATTCACAAATTGTGTAATGATATTTATGAGGTTAAAAAAGAAATGAGAATTTTTTACTAAAGAAAATGATCACCCTTTAAATATCCTGGATGGCTTGAAGAATCTCATAATGAATGATGCTTGCAAATATTCACTGACGCCATTACAAGCTCATTTCTGGAAAGCTTCACATTTAAGTGAAGCAGCAGTAATAGAATATCATATTCTAAAGTATTAACCACCTATCTATGGAGATTTACCTTTTTTAAACCTAGCTTGAAATATTTGGTCATATAAATATTTTGCCTGTTACCATACAACAAAAATCATAATGACTCAGGGGTTCATGCAGAATATTGCTGTTTAGGAGACTAAGGGCATCTTTATCAAAGATTCAATGGGCAATTCACCCAATATTGGCTCAACCTTCAACTAACATTTTTTGTATAAAGCCATATTTGTGGACGTTAGTCCAACGAAAAATAAATTCCCTGCCAATTGGCAACATCTGTTCTTTAATAGAATGTTTTTTCCCATAACATTCTCCCTATTTAATAAATAGAGTAACATTCACACTATGTAATAATAGTTGAATGTTACCTTCCCGGACATTTCCTCATTCTGTCTGAAAAATAAAATTCACTTGGTTGAGTTTTCTACTAAAAATAGTTGAATTGTCTATGGAGAATGTGTAACTTCCATTTTAAATACAGGTTTAGCACTTCAGGGTTTTAAAATGCACCCCCTCCTTCCCCATCCAGGAGTGCTTTGGGATAGGAACAAGGCGAATGGCTAAAGCTTTGCTCTCTTACTAAGTTTATCCTTAAGATTTTATCCTTAGCCACTAGGGGGATTCTGGAGCAATTAGATTATATACTAATGGTACAAATTTATCTTATACTGCTATATTTATCCCGGTCTCTGTATTAACTGATTTGTGTTTATGAATTTTATAGTGTTATCAAGGGAGAGCGGGTGTATTATTACCTACCTTCACCTGAAACCATATTTGGTCCACCCCGGGTTGGGCTCCTATTTAACATCGTTATGCGATGTATGGGGTAGTACTGTTCCCAGTACTAGCTGGGCAGGATGGTGTTAAGTGGGCGGGGTTACCAGCTGCTCTCCCTTATAAAATACGTGACGTGCAGTGGTAAGACATTGCTGCTGAAGACGTCTATGACGAAACGCGTACGGCATCACTACGCACATCACGTGACTTCCAGGAGGCTGAAAGATAGGTGGAACGCAATCAGAGTGCACGCTGTCCACCTACAGCTCGGTTGCCTATGCTTTATACCGGCAAGTGCAGCCCCCATGGGACTAGGCATTACGCTGCATGAACTGCATTTTTTGTCTGTTTGTTTTTATACATTTTTTCAAATAATCTTTTAATAAACGTAGGTTTTGGAAATACTGCACTATGGGAGCCAATTTCTCTTTTTTATGAGGATTATGAAAATTACATCTATTACAACCCAGATATCCCAAGGCTGCTCGAGGAACTGCAGAGGCTGACACCAGTGGTTACCTGCCAACCTAAGGAGCTACATGCGCATTACCCCTGTAGGGGTAGTAGGATCTGGTGAGTGGGGAGCCTTGAGGGGGAGCACGCAAGTCACCTGATACAATTCCTCTAAACACGAACAGTCACCTTCATTGGGATGAATGCACCTATGTGTTCTTTGTATACGGTGTGATAAACTGCATCTTGGTGCAATTTTTAATTTTGGTGCGATTTTTGAATTTTTTCTGTTTTCTGGTGCGATTTTTTGCATTTTTTTTTTTCATTCATCCTATTATAAATAGGGCTAAATGTGACAAAGGCATACCAAGCGAGCCAAGTGAAAAGATTCACTTGGCAAAGTTCTCAGTTCATTGTTTTATAAATATACCCTTAATTCCGCGCCTAGGCTCTTTGTAATACTGCATGTCCACGAAACATAGGCATATAAAGTGGTTAATAGAGCAGGAAATGATTAAAAAAACTGAGCATGAACAATAGATAGGGACAATTGTAGACATGCACCCACACGCACTCAGGTTGAACTGGATGGACTGGTGTCTTTATTCAACCTTACTAACTATGTAACTATGTAATAGAAACAGATGACTGCACAAACAAATATGGTAAGCTTACCGCTCCACCTGAATCAATCAACGTTCATGGCCTCATGCCACCGTTTTACTGCTGAAAGGGTTCTTGAAGCTAGTTTGATAATTCTCTATGAAAACATCAGATCCTAATTCAAAAACACCACAATGCCTATTATATACTCAATAAATAAAAATAATACAAAAATACCGGTACATTACATATTAGTGAACGTATTTTAACATTCCGCATATTGCATTTATTAAGAAAAAATATTGAATCCAACCACTCTAAATATACAAAAGCACATGCTTATCTGCCTATCCATCCACACGTAATCCAGTGAGTCATACAGTACTTAGTTCTAATCCTGAATTACTTGATTAAAATCAGGGCTTTTTTTCAGTGGGAACGTGGGGGAACGCAGTTCCGGCACCTCCAGCACTAAATGTATGTAATAGCATGGGGTGCGGGGTGTGCTGGAGGGTCTATTGATATTGGCTGCTGGGGGATCTATTGTCACTGGTGGGGATCTGATTTTGTGTTAGGGTCTATTGTTGCTGATGGGGAATCTATTGTTGTTGGGGGGGTCTTATGTTGCTGGAAGGGATCTACTGTTGAGGAAGAGGTCTATTTTTACTGGCTGCTGGAGGATCCATTGATGCTGGCTGCTGGGAGATCTGTTGTTGCTCCGGGGGGGCGTCTTATGTTGCTTGGGTGGATACTTTGTTACTGGGTGTGATATTTAGTTGTGGGTGGTTCACTGTTGCTGCAGGGAATCTATTGTTGTTAGGGTGGAGTCCATTGTTGCTGGGGGAGTCTATTGTTGTGTGGGGATCTATTGCTGGGATTCTATTGTTGCTGGCTGCAGGGTAATCTATTTTACTGTTTTTCTTTTTATCATTAACATGTTCCATACAAATGATTTAGCACCACAAAATGATACTTGGTTCTGTATTCTCTAAAAGGGGCAGTACTGGTATGTGGGTAGGGGGTGGAATCAAGGTACGGTGGTCAGAGGTGGGTAGGGGGCAGAAATAAGTGGTGACTCTGAGAAAAAAAGCCCTGATTAAAATATACACAAAAAATCCTAAAAATCAATACATAAAACTACGGTATATAAAAGCTTATAATACATAAAACCTATCAGATTAATAGTCTAACGCAGTAGTCTCCAAATATACTAGGGGGGTGGTAGTTGCGCTGTGATAGGGAAGGGGATAGGGAAGGGGGGAAACTACACTAAAGTGCAAATGGCAAACATGCCAGGTGACCTAAAAAAATATATATAAAAAAAAAAAAAAAGCGACAGAAAGATATAAATAAACAGCACACAGGTGGGTGTATGTAGTGAATGACTGGAAAAAACACACTAATCAGTACATATAATAGATAAATGAATAAAAAACACTAAATAGTGTAAACTTGGAGACAAAGTGGTATTAAATCACATGGAGATGAACAGTGCACATGATGAAAGGGGCAGTTAAGCTGATAACATATAAAGAATAAATAAATGCATATAGCACTAAGTGCACAAAAAAACAGTAGATGAGGGATAGCAAATGGTCCTAATATGAATCAAAAACACTTGACCAATAAAATCGAAAAACCAAAATGCAACATAAAGGTGTATCAAAATGGATACAATAATAATGGCAGAAGGAAATATATTCCCAAAAATCTGAAAAAACATATAAATATATAAAAGTGGTGTTGAATATAAACGACAGTCCCACCACCAAGTGTAATGATGCTGGATCACAGTCCAAGGAAACAGCCAACAAACGACAGGTGAAAAAAAGGGGGGGGGGTTGTCTTCGATGGGGGCACCTCAGTGAACACAGGCCCCTTACCTTACGGCTGTAAGGTATACAGCATATATATTAAACGCCCAGTAAGATATGGAATCCAGAAACGTTGCAGCAGATGATATAGCTCGTAAATGCAGTGGTATCACATGCGAAAAAAACATAGACAGCATATAGTGTGATACCGTATGGGAATGAGGGGATAAGCGAGCTATAGGAGGAAAGGGGGAGGGGTTGCACTCACTTGTGACAGATGAGCGCAAGCCTCAATCCACGAGTGCCGAACTCATAAAGTCCACACCGCTGGCCGTAAGACCTTCTACCATCTCACATCTCCTGTAGCTCACCACCCGTCATACGTAGTATATGTGATGTGGTAACAAGACAAGAACCGCATATAGCGTAATCCCGTACAAAAAACACTTTATTGTATAAAAACACTTATAAACTTACAAAAGTAGACAGCTGGGGGTAAAACTCCGCGAGCGCCGTGCTCGTAACATCAGCTGTGTGTGTGGCAACGTCCCGTGCTCCTAACGCGTGTCGTCACGTCACGTGACTTCTTCAGAGGATAACACGGGATAGAAAGCCAATGCTTTTAAATGGTCCCTGCGTAATGGATACGCGGCGGCCATTTTCCCGAAGGACGCTGATAGTAAATAATGGTACAGTGCCTGGCGGCCATTTTCCCAGGGTCACAAATATAAGAGCGGGCAGAATGACATGTTAAATTAATGAACGCAGCCGGAAAAAACCTTACTGAGATAAGGAAAGAAGGGGGGTGAGACCCAAACACTAGCAGTCACACTGATGCGAGGGCCTCAACAAAATACAATATGGAAAAAAAAGGAAAAAAATGAAAAGCAATACGTATGTGAACGCACTCCAGCCGTATGTGGCAGGAGGCTACTCTCATCAAAAAAAAAATACAGTAATATTTCAATGGAGATCGGATATGTTAATCCATTTTTTGGGGCAAAATAAATACTAAATAAAACATAAGGACTAGTGTTGGTATGGGAAAACCACATTATTCCCATAACAGTAGGAGCCTCTGGAGTGTCCCAAAAAACGCATAAAATGCGGGAAGCCTATAACTTTAAAATATAAAAATAAAAAATATATAAAAATAAAAAATATATGTATATGATAATATTAAAAAAATATATAAAAAGAATTAAAAACAGGAGCTCGGGAGGTGTCACACACCATCTGAAACAATAATCATATAATATGCAGATAAACACTAGAGTATAAAAACGCACTAGGAAGCCACATCATATTACACAGTAAATCAGCATATAAATGGATAAATCTGTGGTATACAGTATATGATATTATATTAAATTCAATATTACTATCTGATAGATATGGGAGAAAACACAATATGCTAGGGAGGGAAAAAAGACAAAAGAGAGTGGGGCTAGGGGTGACTAGAAGTCGCTTATAAAGCAATTTATATCGAACTCTATATTGAGTCCCTTTGGGGCCATGGTGTCCAAGGAAAATATCCATTGTTACCCCAAAGGGACTCAATATAGAGTTCGATATAAATTGCTTTATAAGCGACTTCTAGTCACCCCTAGCCCCCCTCTCTTTTGTCTTTTTTCCCTCCCTAGCATATTGTGTTTTCTCCCATATCTATCAGATAGTAATATTGAATTTAATATAATATCATATACTGTATACCACAGATTTATCCATTTATATGCTGATTTACTGTGTAATATGATGTGGCTTCCTAGTGCGTTTTTATACTCTAGTGTTTATCTGCATATTATATGATTATTGTTTCAGATGGTGTGTGACACCTCCCGAGCTCCTGTTTTTAATTCTTTTTATATATTTTTTTAATATTATCATATACATATATTTTTTATTTTTATATATTTTTTATTTTTATATTTTAAGGTTATAGGCTTCCCGCATTTTATGCGTTTTTTGGGACACTCCAGAGGCTCCTACTGTTATGGGAATAATGTGGTTTTCCCATACCAACACTAGTCCTTATGTTTTATTTAGTATTTATTTTGCCCCAAAAAATGGATTAACATATCCGATCTCCATTGAAATATTACTGTTTTTTTTTTGATGAGAGTAGCCTCCTGCCACATACGGCTGGAGTGCGTTCACATACGTATTGCTTTTCATTTTTTTCCTTTTTTTTTCCATATTGTATTTTGTTGAGGCCCTCGCATCAGTGTGACTGCTAGTGTTTGGGTCTCACCCCCCTTCTTTCCTTATCTCAGTAAGGTTTTTTCCGGCTGCGTTCATTAATTTAACATGTCATTCTGCCCGCTCTTATATTTGTGACCCTGGGAAAATGGCCGCCAGGCACTGTACCATTATTTACTATCAGCGTCCTTCGGGAAAATGGCCGCCGCGTATCCATTACGCGGGGACCATTTAAAAGCATTGGCTTTCTATCCCGTGTTATCCTCTGAAGAAGTCACGTGACGTGACGACACGCGTTAGGAGCACGGGACGTTGCCACACACACAGCTGATGTTACGAGCACGGCGCTCGCGGAGTTTTACCCCCCAGCTGTCTACTTTTGTAAGTTTATAAGTGTTTTTATACAATAAAGTGTTTTTTGTACGGGATTACGCTATATGCGGTTCTTGTCTTGTTACCACATCACATATACTACGTATGACGTGTGGTGAGCTACAGGAGATGTGAGATGGTAGAAGGTCTTACGGCCAGCGGTGTGGACTTTACGAGTTCGGCACTCGTGGATTGAGGCTTGCGCTCATCTGTCACAAGTGAGTGCAACCCCTCCCCCTTTCCTCCTATAGCTCGCTTATCCCCTCATTCCCATACGGTATCACACTATATGCTGTCTATGTTTTTTTCGCATGTGATACCACTGCATTTACGAGCTATATCATCTGCTGCAACGTTTCTGGATTCCATATCTTACTGGGCGTTTAATATATATGCTGTATACCTTACAGCCGTAAGGTAAGGGGCCTGTGTTCACTGAGGTGCCCCCATCGAAGACAACCCCCTCCCCTTTTTTTCACCTGTCGTTTGTTGGCTGTTTCCTTGGACTGTGATCCAGCATCATTACACTTGGTGGTGGGACTGTCGTTTATATTCAACACCACTTTTATATATTTATATGTTTTTTCAGATTTTTGGGAATATATTTCCTTCTGCCATTATTATTGTATCCATTTTGATACACCTTTATGTTGCATTTTGGTTTTTCGATTTTATTGGTCAAGTGTTTTTGATTCATATTAGGACCATTTGCTATCCCTCATCTACTGGTTTTTTGTGCACTTAGTGCTATATGCATTTATTTATTCTTTATATGTTATCAGCTTAACTGCCCCTTTCATCATGTGCACTGTTCATCTCCATGTGATTTAATACCACTTTGTCTCCAAGTTTACACTATTTAGTGGTTTTTATTCATTTATCTATTATATGTACTGATTAGTGTGTTTTTTCCAGTCATTCACTACATACACCCACCTGTGTGCTGTTTATTTATATCTTTCTGTCGCTTTTTTTTTTTTTTTATATATATTTTTTTAGGTCACCTGGCATGTTTGCCATTTGCACTTTAGTGTAGTTTCCCCCCTTCCCTATCCCCTTCCCTATAACAGCGCAACTACCACCCCCCTAGTATATATGCGTTTTTTTGTCTGTTCGGAGCAGTCTTATAGGAGTTGCAGCAGTGTCCCCCTCTCAGTTTAGGAGTCCGCAAGCAGCGCAGGAGTTCCTTGCTTAGTAGTCTCCAAACTGTGGCCTGTGGGATGGATGTGGCCCTTTGTTTGCCTTTACTTAGCCCTTGGGGCACTATTACTTTCATTGATAGAAGGCACTATTCCTCCTACTGACACCAACAATGGGGCACTATTCCTCCCACTGTCACCAACATGGGGCACTATTCCTCCCACTGACACCAGTGAAAGGGCACTAGTCTTCCTCCTACTGACCACAGGTGCTATGTAATTTTTTATCTTCCACTGACCACTAGGGATGAGCTTCGCGTTTGAGTCGAACCCATGTTCGACTCGAACATCGGCTGTTCGATCGTTCGCCGAATTGCGAAAGTTATGGGCCGTTCGCGCCAAATTCATGTGGCGCGTCACGGCCCATAATTCACTGCGGCATCGAAGTGCATTGCTGGCTGATGATTGGCCAAGCATACACTATGACCCGCATGCTTGGCCAATCACAGCGCCGTCAGTAGAGAGAGCTGTAATTGGCCAAAGCCAGGGTGGCTTTGGCCAATTATGGCTCAGGGGGTTTAGAACACGCCCCACACTATATAAGGCCGCCTGCATGGCGGCCCTGTGTAGTGTGTTCCAGCGTGCTTAGGTAGACAGAGACAGTGTCATTTCATTTGAGTTAGCTAGATTAGGCAGGACAGTCAGTGAGTTAGCTGCACTTACAGTGTATTGTGTATATATATGCATCCCAGGTGTTGTGTGTGTGTGTGTGTGTGTGTGTGTGTGTATATATAAATATATATATATATATATATATATATAAATATATATATATATATATATATATATATATATATATATATATATATATATATATATATATATACACTGTATTCAGTTTAGCTATATCCGTTCCTGTTATCTTCCTACTGACAGGCAGGCTTGTCTTGTTACAGTATTTACAGCTACCTGAAGAAAATTGCTGGTGTTCTTTTGATTCTATTAGTACCACATTCAGGCAGCTAGACTATTTAGAGTTAGTGTAGTGCGTCCTCCTCACAGTGTTCAGTTAAAGCTACAAGTTAGTTTAGTGTGACCTCTGCACAGTGTTCAGCTAAAGCTACAAGTTGGTGTAGTGTGTCCTCCTCACAGTGTTCAGCTAAAACTACAAGTTAGTGTAGTGCGACCTCTGCACAGTGTTAAGCTAAAGCTACAAGTTAGTGTAGTGCGTCCTCCTCACAGTGTTCAGCTAAAAGTACAAGTTAGTGTAGTGCGACCTCTGTACAGTGTTCAGCTAAAGCTACAAGTTAGTGTAGTGTGTCCTCCTCACAGTGTTCAGCTAAAACTGCAAGTTAGTGTAGTTCGACCTCTGCACAGTGTTCAGCTAAAGCTACAAGTTAGTGTAGTGCACCCTCCTCACAGTGTTCAGCTAAAACTACAAGTTAGTGTAGTGCGACCTCTGCACAGTGTTTATCTAAAGCTACAAGTTAGTGTAGTGCGTTCTCCTCACAGTGTTCAGCTAAAGCTACAAGTTAGTTTAGTGCGACCTCTGCACAGTGTTCAGCTAAAGCTACAAGTTAGGGTAGTGCATCTTCCTCACAGTGTTCAGCTAAAACTACAAGTTAGTGTAGTGTGACCTCTGCACAGTGTTCAGCTAAAGCTACAAGTTAGTGTAGTGCATCCTCCTCACGTTGTTCAGCTAAAACTACAAGTTAGTGTAGTGCGACCTCTGCACAGTGTTCATTTAAAGCTACAAGTTAGTGTAGTGTGTCCTCCTCACAGTGCTCAGCTAAAGCTACAAGTTAGTTTAGTGTGACCTCTGCACAGTGTTCAGCTAAAGCTACAAGTTAGGGTAGTGCGTCCTCCTCACAGTGTTCAGCTAAAACTACAAGTTAGTGTAGTGTGGCCTCTGCACAGTGTTCAGCTAAAGCTACAAGTTAGGGTAGTGCGTCCTCCTCACAGTGTTCAGCTAAAGCTACAAGTTAGTTTAGTGTGACCTCTGCACAGTGTTCAGCTAAAGCTACAAGTTAGGGTAGTGCGTCCTCCTCACAGTGTTCAGCTAAAGCTACAAGTTGGTGTAGTGCGTCCTCCTCACAGTGTTCAGCTAAAACTACAAGTTAGTGTAGTGCGACCTCTGCACAGTGTTCAGCTAAAGCTACAAGTTGGTGTAGTGCGCCCTCCTCACAGTGTTCAGCTAAAACTACAAGTTAGTGTAGGGCGACCTCTGCACAGTGTTCAGCTAAAGCTACAAGTTAGTGTAGTGCGTCCTCCTCACAGTGTTCAGCTAAAACTACAAGTTACCGTAGTGCGACCTCTGCACAGTGTTCAGCTAAAGCTACAAGTTAGGGTAGTGTGTCCTCCTCACAGTGTTCAGCTAAAGCTACAAGTTAGTTTAGTGTGACCTCTGCACAGTGTTCAGCTAAAGCTACAAGTTAGGGTAGTGCGTCCTCCTCACAGTGTTCAGCTAAAACTACAAGTTAGTGTAGCGCGACCTCTGCACAGTGTTCAGCTAAAGCTACAAGTTAGTGTAGTGCGTCCTCTGAACAGTGTTCAGCTAAAGCTACAAGTTAGTGTAGTGCATCCTCCTCACAGTGTTCAGCTAAAACTACAAGTTAGTGTAGTGCGACCTCTGCACAGTGTTCAGCTAAAGCTACAAGTTAGTGTAGTGCATCCTCCTCACAGTGTTCAGCTAAAACTACAAGTTAGTGTAGTGCGACCTCTGCACAGTGTTCAGCTAAAGCTACAAGTTAGTTTAGTGTGACCTCTGCACAGTGTTCAGCTAAAGCTACAAGTTAGGGTAGTGCGTCCTCCTCACAGTGTTCAGCTAAAACTACAAGTTAGTGTAGTGTGGCCTCTGCACAGTGTTCAGCTAAAGCTACAAGTTAGGGTAGTGCGTCCTCCTCACAGTGTTCAGCTAAAGCTACAAGTTAGTTTAGTGTGACCTCTGCACAGTGTTCAGCTAAAGCTACAAGTTAGGGTAGTGCGTCCTCCTCACAGTGTTCAGCTAAAGCTACAAGTTGGTGTAGTGCGTCCTTCTCACAGTGTTCAGCTAAAACTACAAGTTAGTGTAGTGCGACCTCTGCACAGTGTTCAGCTAAAGCTACAAGTTGGTGTAGTGCGCCCTCCTCACAGTGTTCAGCTAAAACTACAAGTTAGTGTAGGGCGACCTCTGCACAGTGTTCAGCTAAAGCTACAAGTTAGTGTAGTGCGTCCTCCTCACAGTGTTCAGCTAAAACTACAAGTTACCGTAGTGCGACCTCTGCACAGTGTTCAGCTAAAGCTACAAGTTAGGGTAGTGTGTCCTCCTCACAGTGTTCAGCTAAAGCTACAAGTTAGTTTAGTGTGACCTCTGCACAGTGTTCAGCTAAAGCTACAAGTTAGGGTAGTGCGTCCTCCTCACAGTGTTCAGCTAAAACTACAAGTTAGTGTAGCGCGACCTCTGCACAGTGTTCAGCTAAAGCTACAAGTTAGTGTAGTGCGTCCTCTGAACAGTGTTCAGCTAAAGCTACAAGTTAGTGTAGTGCATCCTCCTCACAGTGTTCAGCTAAAACTACAAGTTAGTGTAGTGCGACCTCTGCACAGTGTTCAGCTAAAGCTACAAGTTAGTGTAGTGCATCCTCCTCACAGTGTTCAGCTAAAACTACAAGTTAGTGTAGTGCGACCTCTGCACAGTGTTCAGCTAAAGCTACAAGTTAGTGTAGTGCGACCTCTGCACAGTGTTCAGCTAAAGCTACAAGTTAGTGTAGTGCATCCTCCTCACAGTGTTCAGCTAAAACTACAAGTTAGTGTAGTGCGACCTCTGCACAGTGTTCAGCTAAAGCTACAAGTTAGTGTAGTGCATCCTCCTCACAGTGTTCAGCTAAAACTACAAGTTAGTGTAGTGCAAGCTCTGCACAGTGTTCAGCTAAAGCTACCTGTAGAAGATTGGTGATGTTTTCCTGATCCTATCATTACCGCAGGCAGCTAAATAAGCTACAAGTTAGTTTTTTGCGAGCTCTACACAGTGTTCACCTAAAGCTACCTGTAGAAGGTTGGTGGTGTTTTCCTGATCCTATCACTACCGCAGGCAGCTAAATAAGCTACAAGTTAGTTTTTTGCGAGCTCTGCACAGTGTTCACCTAAAGCTACCTGTCGAAGGTTGGTGGTGTTTTCCTGATCCTATCACTACCGCAGGCAGCTAAATAAGCTATAAGTTAGTTTTTGCGAGCTCTGCACAGTGTTAAGCTAAAGTTACCTGTAGAAGGTTGGTGGTGTTCTCATACTACAGGCAGGCAGTTGATTTTGCTAGCTGCAGTATCAGTATATATATATATATATATCCCAGCTTAGTGCAGCTACAAGCCATTAGTATGTCTGGAAGGCCAACAAGGAGAGGCAGACAGTCACAAGCCAATAAAGAGGGCAAGCTGGCTCTGTGTCTAGAGGCAACAGTGCTGGTTGTGGAGACGGTGCATCCTTATCAGCACGTGGCCGTGGGACACGCTTGGCCTTTTTTTCGGCAGCTGGCTGCGTTGAGCCGCAACATGCGGAAGACTTGGTCGAGTGGATGACCAAGCCATCCTCATCCTCCTCATCCTCTCTCACCCATGCTCAGGGTACTTTGTCTGGCAAAGCAGCTGCCAACGCGGCCTCTTCCCTCGGCTCAATGGCATCAGTGACTCCTTCCCTAGCCCCACCATGTTCTCCTGAGGAGTCCCTCGAACTGTTTGACCACAGTGTTGGGTACATGCTCTAGGAGGATGCCCAGCGTTTAGAAGGCTCTGATAATGATACTGAGCTAGATGAAGGCAGTAACGTGAGCACGGACAGCAGGGGTGCCCAAGAAGGACAGCAATCTGGCAGTCATGCTCCCCCTGCTGCACCATACTGCCAGGTTTGCTCCAGTGATGAGGAGGGAGGGGATGATGAGGTCACTGACTCAACGTGGGTGCCTGATAGGAGAGAGGAGGAGGCACATCACCAACGAGGCAGGATGCCCGCCAGGGGCCAACCTAAGGGCAGCACACTGACTGCATCACACCCCAAAGCTCCGCATGTGCAGGGCGCTGCTGTCTGTGCGTTATTCCAAAAGTTATTTGGTGTGGGCCTTTTTTGAGACGAGTGCATCAGATCGCACCACTGCTATTTGCAACATATGTCTCAAGCGTATCTCGCGTGGCCAAAACATCTCCCGCTTGGGCACCACATGCTTGACCAGACATATGTTGACCTGCCATGCAGTTAGTTGGCAAGCGTATCTAAAAGACCCACACCAAAGAACAAAGAGGACCTCTCCTTGCTCCTCATCAACTGAGATCTCCAACCCCACTATACCTTCAGTCCTCTCTGAGACCTGCACTGAGAGGAATGAATGTGTAGAATTAGGTGTGTCACAGCCAAGTACTTGTGGGCAATCTGCTTTCGGCACACCGACGTCAGATTGTACCAGGCACATTTCCCTGCCCCAGCTGCTGCCCCGCCGAAAGAAGTTCGCTCCCAGCCATCCACATGCCCAGCGGTTGAATGTTAGCTTGGCAAAATTGCTAGCACTTCAACTGCTGCCTTTTCAGTTGGTAGAGTCTGCCCCCTTCCGTGAGTTTGTGGACTGTGCGGTTCCTCAGTGGCAGGTACCCAAACGCCACTTTTTCTCACGGAAGGCGATTCCGGCTCTCTAACGGCATGTGGAAGGCAATGTCCATGCCTCGCTGGACAGGGCGGTCAGCAGTAAGGTGCATATTACCGCTGACTCATGGTCCAGCAGGCATGGACAGGGACGTTACCTAAGTTTCACCGCGCATTGGGTGACTCTGCTGGCAGCTGGGAAGGATGTAGGACAAGGTGCAGTAGTGTTGGAGGTTGTTCCGCCACCACACCTCCAAAATGCCACTACTAATGATTGTGACACACCTCTCTCCTCCACCTCCTCCTCTTCTTCTTCCTCCATGGCCTCTTCCTGTGCTTTGTCCTCGGAACCAGCGGTGCTCCTTAGCCATTCAAGGGGCTACGCAAGTATGCAGGCCAAAAGATGCCATGCGGTGCTTGAGCTGGTGTGCTTGGTTTGCGACAATGGCACCAGCCTCCTCTCTGCCCTCCGACAGGGACAAATGACCCATGTGCCCTGTTTGGCTTACGTCCTTAACTTGGTGGTGCAGCGGTTCTTGGGCAGCTACCCGGACTTACAGGATGTCCTGAGGCAGGCCAGGAAAGTCTGTGTGCATTTCCACCAGTCATATAATGCCAGTGCTTGGCTGGCAGACCTCCAAAAGGAGTTTAACCTGCCCAAGAACCGCCTAATCTGTGACATGCCCACCAGGTGGAACTCAACGTTGGCCATGCTGCAGCGGCTGCACACGCAGCAGAGGGCCATCAATGAGTACCTGTGCGACTATGGCACCAGGACATGGTCAGGGGAGCTTGGTTTTTTTTCCCCACGCCAGTGGGCCATGATCAGGGATGCATGCACTGTCCTGTCACCATTTGAGGAGGCCACGAGGATGGTGAGCAGTGACAGTGCATGCATCAGTGACATTCTCCCCCTTGTCCACCTGTTGGAGCACACGCTGCGTGGAATAATGGACAGGGCACTTGAGGCAGAACAGAGGCAGGAAGAGGAGGACTTCCTTAGCTCTCAAGGCCTCCTTTATCCAGACAGTGTTCCTGCGTGCCCGCTGATCACACAGGAAGAGGACAAGGACGAGGAGGAGGAGGATTGTGTCAGTATGGAGGTGGAGCCTGGCACTCAGCATCAGCAGCAGTCTTTAAGGGATCATTCCCAAGAAACACATGGACTTGTACGTGGCTGGGAGGAGGTGGCTGCGGACCATGTCGTCCTTAGTGACCCAGAGGACTCCGGACCGAATGCCTCAGCAAACCTACGCTGCATGGCCTCCCTGATCCTGCAAAGCCTGCGTAAGGATCCTCGTATTTGTGGTATCAAGGAGAAGGACCAATACTGGCTGGCAACCCTCCTTGATCCACGTTACAAGGGTAAGGTTGCGGACCTTATCTTGCCATCGCGGGAGCAGAGGATGAAACATCTTCGGGAGGCCTTGCAGAAAGGTCTGTGCAACGCGTTCCCAGAGACTGGGAGGTTACAAACTCCTGTTTCTGGACAACGTGTTGCTGAGGCTTCGGTCAGTCAAAGAAGGAGCGGTGGAGAAGGTGGCCGTCTGACCGATGCGTTCAGACAATTTTTTGGTCCACAGCCCCAAGGTATGATCGGTTCCAGCAACCATCGCCAGCGTCTGTTTTACATGGTGCAGGAATACCTAGGGGCAAGATCTGACTTGGACACCTTTCCCACCGAAAATCCTCTGGGTTACTGGGTCTTGAGGATGGATCACTGGCCAGAGCTTGCACAGTATGTAATTGAGCTACTGGCCTGTCCTGCATCCAGCGTTCTTTCGGAACGCACATTCAGTGTTGCTGGAGGCTTTGTAACCGATCACAGGGTGCATCTGTCCACCGACTCGGTCTATCGACTGACCTTCATAAAAATTAATCAGTCTTGGATCACCACCAGCTACCAAGCACCTGATGCTGATGTAACCCAATATTTTTTTTTTAAATCTCAGATCCCTTCAAAGACTGCCTATGCTGATGCTGAGTGACTATCCTGAGTAATTATCCTCTTCCTCCTCAATGATCACGCTGATAGCTTGTAAGAACATTTTTGGTTCTGGGCACCACCACCAGTGCCTAAGGCCCAATTTTTCAGCCCCTGTTTAACAGGGGCGTGTAATTACAATTTTTGATGCAATACTTTGCAGCAGGGCTCATTCCTGCGTTCCAACTAGAGTATCTGTGAGGGGTTGCAGTGTTGTGGCACCAGCACTAGTGCCTAAGGCCTAATTTTTCAGCCCCTGTTTAACAGGGGCGTGTAATTACAATTTTTGATGCAATACTTTGCAGCAGGGCTCATTCCTGCGTTCCAACTAGAGTATCTGTGAGGGGTTGCAGTGTTGTGGCACCAGCACTAGTGCCTAAGGCCTAATTTTTCAGCCCCTGTTTAACAGGGGCGTGTAATTACAATTTTTGATGCAATACTTTGCAGCAGGGCTCGTTTGTGCGTTCCAACTAGAGTATCTGTGCGGGGTTGCAGTGTTGTGGCACCAGCACCATTGCCTAAGGCCCAATTTTTCAGCCCCTGTTCAACAGGGGCATGTAATTACAATTCTTGATCTAATATTTCACAGCCCACCAAGAGCAAGTGAGGACTTACAGTGTTGTGGCACTAGCACCACCACCACCAAAGGCTAAATTGTTCTGCCCCTGTTCAACAGGGGCATGTAATTACAATTCTTGATCTAATATTTCACAGCAGGGCCCTGTGAGGGCTTACAGTGTTGTGGCCACAACAACACCTAAGGCCCAAATTTCTGCTGAGTATATAGGGCAGGCCCCTACTTTCAAACATCCAACTTACAAACGACTCCTACTTGCAAACGGAAGGAGACAACAGGAAGTGAGATGGAATCTACCCCTAGGAAGGGAAATTCTCTCCTGTAAAAGTTAATATGGGAAAAACGTTTCTCCTTTCCACTGATGCTTTATCACCAATCCTTGTTTCACAAAAAAACCCAAATTTTCAAAAAACATTTGTCATTGGGACAAAAAGTGAGGTGAAATCTTCTGAAGAGGAGCACAGACAGCAAAACAAATGTCACAGGGGAGATAACCCTTCCCTATGTTTTCCAAAAAGCTTAAAATAGATTTTTTGGCTGGAGCTAAACACGTTAAAAATGTACCAGTTCAAAATTACAAACAGATTCTACTTAACAACAAACCTACAGTCCCTGTCTTGTTTGCACCGCCTGTAAACTGCTGTTCAGAGTATATAGGGCCTAGTGGCCCCACGCCTTTCCTTTTTTTAATTTAGGTGCAGGGTTCCCCTTAATATCCATACAAGACCCAAAGGGCCTGGCAATGGACTGGGGGGTACCCATGCTGTTTGTCTCACTGATTTTCATCCATATTGCCAGGACCCGACATTACATTAAAGCCGCAAGCAGTTTTAAATGACTTTTTTTCCTTTAAAAATGACATTTTGTGCAGGGACTGTTCTAAGCACGGGAAACACGCGCCACTTTACAAGCATACTATAGACACCCCCCAGGTACGATATTTAAAGGAATATTTCACTTTTTTTTTTTTTTTTTTTTAACTTTAAGCATCATTAAAATCACTGCTCCCGAAAAAACGGCCGTTTTTTAAAAGTTTTTTTTACATTGATACATGTCCCCTGGGGCAGGACCCGGGTCCCCAAACCCTTTTTAGGACAATACCATGCAAATTATCCTTTAAAATGAGCACTTTTGATTTTGAACATTCGAGTCCCATAGACGTCAATGGGGTTCTAACGTTCGTGCAAATTTTCGGTCCCTTCGCAGGTTCTGCTGCGAACCGAACCGGGGGGTGTTCGGCTCATCCCTACTGACCACCAAGCCCTAGGCATTTACTACTTCTGTAGCAACAGACCGGCCTCCTAAAGTCTGAAGTACAGTAAACTGGATCTTTGTTTAGAAAGTTTGTAGATATCCCTGGTCTAACAAACGGGTGATCAATAATCTCCTGGAATATCAATGATCTAAAATGTTTTTTTCCAAAAAAAAAGTCCTATTCTCTTTATGGCTTTAGGAACCATTAAAGTGATTGTAAAGTCTGTTTTGTTTTTTTTAATAACCAACATGTTATATTTACCTGCTCTGTGTGGTGGATTTGCACAGAGCAGCCTGGATCCTCCTCTTCTTGGGCCCCACTTCGCTGCTCCTGGACCCTCCCTCCTGTTGAGTGCCCCCACAGCAAGCAGCTTGCTATGGGGGCACCCAAGCCGAGCTACAGCTCCATGTGCTCATTCAGACATGGAGCTGCGGTTTGGCCCTGCCCCTTCTCTCTCCTGATTGGCTAACTGACTTTGATTGGCAGCAGCAGGAGCCAATGGCGCTGCTGCTGTTTCTCAGCCAATCAGGAGGGAGAGTCCCAGATGGGCGAGAACATCGCTGAATAAAGAGGGGGCTCAGGTAAGTATTAGGGGAGCTGGGAGGCTGCTGCACACAGAAGGTTTATTATCTTAATACATTCAGATAAAAAACTTCTGCCTTTACATCCCCTTTTAACATCACTGCAGAGGAATTTCTATCAGCCCCTGTTGTCTTTTCACATGCATTACATATATACACTCACCAGTCACGTTATTAGTTACACCTGTTCAATTGCTTTGTAACATAAATTGCTAATCAGCCAATCACATGGCAGCAACTCAATGCATTTAGGCATCTAGACGTGGTAAAGATGACTTTCTGAAGTTCAAACCGAGCATCAGAATGGGGAAGAAAGGGGATTTAAGTGACTTTAAATGTGGCATAGTTGTGGGTGCTTGACAGGCTGGTCTGAGTATTTCAAAAACTGCTGATCTACTGGGATTTTCATGCACAACCATCCCTAGGGTTTACAGAGAGGTCATAGGAGAATGGTCAGATTGGTTCGGGATGATAGAAAGGCAACAGTAACTGAAATAACCACTTGTTACAACCAAGGTATGTAAAATACCATCTCTGAATGCACAACACATCGAACCTTGAAGCAGATGGGCTACAGCAGCAGAAGATCATACCAGGTGCCAATCCTGTCAGCTAAGAGCAGGAAACTGGGGCTACATTTCACACAGGCTCACCAAAATTAGACGAGAAGATTGGAAAATGTTGCCTGGTCTGATGAGTCTCGATTTCAGCTGTGACATTCAGATAGTTGAGTCAGAATTTGGCGTAAACAACATGAAAGCATGGATCCATCCTGCCTTGTATCAACGGTTCAGGCTGATGGTAGTGGTTTAATGGTGTGGAGGGATATTTTCTTGGCACACTTTGGGCCCCTTAGTACCAACTAAGCATTTTTTAAACGCCACGGTCTACCATCCCTTTATGACTACAGTGTACCCATCTTCTGATGGCTACTTCTAGCTGGATAATGCACCATGTCACAAAGCTCAAATCATCTCAAAGTGGTTCCTTGAACATGAGAGAGATTCGCATCATGGGTGTGGATGTGCAGCCGACAAATCTGCAACAACTGCGTGATGCTATCATGTAAATATGGACCAAAATCTCTGAGGAATGTTTCCAACACCTTGTTGAATCCATGCAACAAAGAATTAAGGCAGTTTTGAAGGCAAAATTGGATCTAAACCGGGACTAGCAAGGTCTACCTAATAAAGTGTCCGGTGAGTGTATATTCCTATGGCATTAATTAGCAGATTAGAAAGGAGTTATCACAGTTTGTTTAACGTCTGCAAGATTAGCCACCCTTTTCAAAATTAGTTGGCCTTGGACACATTATCCAATTGCCTGAGCAGAGTGTTACCTCAAGGGAGGAATCCAGTTCTCTTGGGGCTGCTGCCCTGGAGGAAGCTTCACTAAGGCAAGAAACTGCAGTCTGGGCTTCAGCAACTGCTGGGCTAAGGGCCAGGGGAAGACTGCCTGAGGATTACATTTGCTAGAGGGCACTGCACAGAAGTCCTGATCTGGAGAAGGATCTAGTTAATCTCCCTCACTTAGATCTTGTTGGAGACTAATAGTTGTTCAGGTGACATTAGGGAACTAAGTGAGATGGCTTTATGGCCTGCTGTGGTAGAGTCCTAAATGTACCGGCATTGCTGCTACCTCCATAAAGCTGCTATTGAAAGATTAGAGATAAGTATGTCCTGTTATTGTTTTTACTGATCATTTTGGAGTATCCTGTGACTCCAAACCCCTTTCTCATTAAAGTGCTTGTAAAGGCCGAAGGTTTTTTTAAGAATGCATGAAGGTAAAAAACTTCTGTGTGCTGCTCCCACCACAGCCCCCCCTAATACCCACCTGAGCCTCCCCTCGTTCCAGTGATATGCACGAGAGCCTCGGTTGTCCTGGAACTCCCTCTCCTCAATGAAGCCAGTGAGCCAATGAAGAGAGAGCAGGGGCAGGGCCGAGCCGCCGATCTCTGTTTTATAGACGCATAGAGCGGGGCTCGGGAGTGAGCACGCACAAGTGCCCCCATAGCAAACAGCTTGTTATTGGGGGCACTTATCAAGGGGAAGGAGCCAGGAGCGCCAGGAGAGGACCCAAGAAGAGGACGCACAGGGCTGCTCTGTGCAAAAGCACTACACAGAGCAGGTCAGTATAACATGTTTGTTTTTTAAAAAGCCAAACCTTTAATACAACAATAACTACTTAAAAGACATCCCCTAGACTGAGCATGAATTGTCAGTGTACATTGGACTGAGCATCTGTGACTGACAGCCTCTGTTCTCCAGGATAGAACCTGTCTTTTTCCAGGAGCCCCTTGAGGGGTGAGCACTACATAGAAATCAAACAACTAATTCTGATCATGAAAGATTATCAACACACGGCCCCTTAGTCTAGATAACCTAACACGAAGACTGAAGATTTTTGTCCTCAAAGCCACCTAATTATGTGAAGTATTTGTGCCAACTTCCCATCATCTAATACCATTTGCAGTATTTTGTTTACTGTCCGCAGAAGTGTATTGATTTTCCCTTGTGTCTTCTTAGCATGGATGTGGAAATATGCACGAAGCTCCCTCTTATGCACAATAATAACATAATTAGATGATTCACTGTAATAGCAGGGCCTTGTTCCTAGGAATCTGGGGGTAATAAAGCTGACAGACTGCACAATATATAATAAA
Source organism: Aquarana catesbeiana (assembly GCF_042186555.1). Lineage (NCBI taxonomy): Eukaryota > Metazoa > Chordata > Amphibia > Anura > Ranidae > Aquarana > Aquarana catesbeiana. The sequence continues at coordinate 286,547,149 of NC_133324.1, forward strand.
ACCCTATCAACTGGATACTGAGAATGTTTTTGATAGACTAAACTGGATCTCTTTGCACTTTACTTTGGAAACAATGTGATTTTAAGGCTCATTGCATATCACTATACTTGAATCCTATAACCCTCTTTTGACTTTTAGTTGTGATACATAGAAAATAACCCTTTTTTTAAATTCTAGTGAAGCTATATAGAGAAGCGGAAGCTATATATAAGAACTCCCCTTTATTACTTATTTTAGATTAAATAAATTAATATTATATATATATTAAATATTTACTTGAGATTCTATGAAATCCACAAATAACAGGATTTACAGTAGGCAGCTCCAAACATACAGTCCCTTGAAAAAATATTTATACCCCTTGAAATTTTCCACATTTTGTCATGTTACAACCAAAAACGTAAATGTATTTTATTGGGATTTTATTTCATAGATCAACACTAAGTGGCACATAATTGTGAAGTGGAAGAAATATAATAAATGGTTTTCAAATTTTTTTACTAATAAATACTCTGATACCCCTAACTAAAATCTAGTGGAACCCATTGCCTTCAGAAGAAACCTAATTAGTAAATAGAGTCCACCTGTGTGTAATTTATTCTTAGTATAATATAGCTGTTCTGTGAAGCCCTCAGAGGTTTGTTGAACCTTAGTGAACAAACAGCATCATGAAGGCTAAGGAACACATCAGACAGGTCAGGGATAAAGTTGTGGAGAAGTTTAAAGCAGGGTTAGGTTTTTTAAAAAAAATCCCAAGCTTTGAACATCTCACAGAGCATTGTTCAATCCATCATCCGAAAATGAAAAGAGTATTGCACAACTGCAAACCTACCAAGACATGGGCCAGGCAGGGAGAGGATTAATTAGAGAAGAGGCCCATTGTAACGCTAGAGGAGTTGCAGAGATCCACAGCTCAGGTGGGAGAATCTGTCCACAGGACAAATATTAGTAGTGAACTCCACAAATCTGACCTTTATGGAAGAGTGGCAAGAAGAAAGCCATTGTTGAAAGAAAACCATAAGAAGTCCCGTTTGCAGTTTGCGAGAAGCCATGTGGGGGACACAGCAAACATGTGGAAGAAGGTGCTCTGGTCAGATGAAACCAAAATTGAACTTTCTGGTCTAAAATCAAAACGCTATGTGTGGCGGAAAGCTAATACTGCACATCACCCTGAACACATCATCCCCACTGTGAAACATGGTGGTGGTGGAAGCATCATGTTGTGGGGATGCTTTTCTTTAGCAGGGACAGAGAAGCTGGTCAGAATTGATGGGAAGTTGGATGGAGCCAAATACAGGGCAATCTTAGAACAAAACCTATTAGAGTCTGCAAAAGACTCGAGACTGGGGCTGAGGTTCACCTTCCAGCAGGATAACAACCATAAACATACAGCCAGAGCTACAATGGAGTGGATTATATCAAAGCATATCCATGTGTTAGAATGGTCCAGTCAAAGTCCAGACCTAAATCCAATTGAGAATCTGTGGCAAGACTTGAAAATTGCTTTTCACAGACGCTTTCCATCCAATCTGACAGAGCTTGAGCTATTTTGCAGAAAAAGAATGGGCAAAAATGTCACACTCTAGATGTGCAAAGCTGGTAGAGACATCCCCAAAAATACTTGCAGCTGTAGTTGCAGCAAAAGGTGGTTCTACAAGGTACTGACTGAGGGGGGCTGAATACAAATGCACACTACACTTTTCACATATTTATTTGTAAACAATTTTGAAAAACATTTATCATTTTCCTTCCACTTCACAATTATGTGCCACTTCGTGTTTGTCTATCACAGGGATATGCAATTAGCGGACCTCCAGCTGTTGCAAAACTACAAGTCCCATCATGCCTCTGCCTCCCTGTCATGGTTGTGGCTTTCAGAGTCTTGCTATGCCTCATGGGACTTGTAGTTATGCAACAGCTGGAGGTCCGCTAATTGCATATCCCTATCACATAAAATCCCTATAAAATACATTTACGTTTTTGGTTGTAACATGACAAAATGTGGAAAATTTCAATAGGTATGAATTCTTTAAGGCACTGTAAATATCTCAAATGATGTATTTGTAACACTTTAAAAGAAAACATTTTTATTTCTAGTCTTAAGCCCCATACACACGATAGGACTTTGTACAAACTTTCCCTTGGATTTTTGTACAAAGGGCGTTGGCCAGAAGTTTGTCTTGCATACAGACGACAGGACTTTTCCAGCCAACTTTCACCAAATCACGTGGTTTTTCAGCTCTTTACCACCATCCTTTGGTCAACTTCTGTATTGTTGTCTGATATTGTGTCAATCTCGCCACTTTTATTGGCGAGATTGACACCTTGCGAGCCGGGTTCACACTGGTGCGGGGATCCGACTTGGATCCCCGCCAATGCCAGGCACTGTGTTTGGTATGAATCTTGTGTTTGGTATGAATCCACGCCAAATTTTAAATAAAAAACTGGCATGGGTTCCCCTCCAGGGGCATACCAGGCCCTTAGGTCTGGTATGGATTTTAAGGGGAACCCCCTACAAAAAAAACGGCGTGGGGGTCCCCCCCAAATCCATACCAGACCCTTATCCGAGCACGCAGCCTGGCCAGTCAGGAAAGGGGGTGGGGACGAGCAAGCGCCCCCCCCTACTGAACCATACCAGGCCGCATGCCCTCAACATAGGGGTGGGTGCTTTGGGGGAGGGGGGGCATGCGCCCCCCCTCCCCCAAAGCACCTTGTCCCCATGTTGATGAGGACAGGGGCCTCTTCCTGAAAACCCTGGCCGTTGGTTGTCGGGGTCTGCGGGCGGGGGGGCTTATCGGAATCCGGGAGCCCCCTTTAATAAGGGGGCCCCCAGATCCCAGCCCCCCACACTATGTGAATGAGTATGGGGTACAGCGTACCCCTACCCATTCACCTAGGGAAAAAAGTGTCAATAAATAAAACACACTACACAGGTTTTAAAATTAATTTATTAGGCAGCTCCGGGGTCTTCTTCTGACTTTGGGGGTCTTCTTCCGACTTCAGGGGTCTTCTTCCGACTTCGGGGGTCTCTCCGGCGTCTTCTCCCTCTCCCCGGTGTCGTCTCCGCGCTCTCTGGTTCTTCTTCGGTGCCTTCTTCCTTCTGCCGGGCTCCTCTGCTATCTTCTGCTCTTTTGCCGCTCTTTTGCTAGCGGAGGAGCCCGGACATCTGGATCATCTTCTTCCCTCTTCCCTTCCAGAGAAGGGGGCTCCCAGATTCCGATAAGCCCCCCGCCCGCAGACCCCAACAACCAATGCCCAGGGTTGTCGGGAAGAGGCCCTTGTCCTCATCAACATGGGGACAAGGTGCTTTGGGGTGGGGGGGCCGCAGGGCGCCCCCCTCTCCCAAAGCACCCACCCCCCATGTTGATGGCATGCGGCCTGGTACGGCTCAGGAGGGGGGGGGGCGCTCGCTCGTCCCCACCCCCTTTCCTGACCGGCCGGGCTGCGTGCTCGGATAAGGGTCTGGTATGGATTTTGGGGGGACCCCCACGCCGTTTTTTCAGCGTAGGGGGTTCCCCTTACAATCCATACCAGACCTAAGGGCCTGGTATACCCCCAAAGGGGAATTCCCTCTCGCGCTCGCTGCAGTAGGAAAATGTGTTTTTCCTATTGCAGCCAGCACGAGATGTACAGTACCCTGTCGCCGAGAACCAGCACGATGGGTTCACGCTGGAAACATTCTCGCGGCCGTGTACTGTAGTTTGTACAAAAGTCCGATGCTTTTGTGTACACACGATCGGACTTTGCTCCATCTGACTTTTGTTGCCGGAAAGTTTGTCCGTTCGCACAGCCAACAAAAGTTCGATGGAAACAGAAAAAGTTTGTCCGATGGAGCATACACATGGTCGGATGTTGCTCCAAAACAGCTCATTAGCATGTTTGTTGTCAAAAAGTCCCATCGTGTGTACGGGCCTTAAAAGTAGATTTGTTGTCCATTGAATTTTTAGTTGCTTTATCCGAAAGAATAAAAGATTTATTCAGATAATGCAAACTTTGTCATTTCTCCCACAATAAAAGAGATATGGTAATTGATTACACCAGTAAAAACAGCTGAAAACAGATCTTTTTTTAAAGGTGTTTATTTAAGTTTTGCATGAGACACATAGAAAAGACAATGAGGCTCAATAGAACTCAATTGAGCCTTTATAAATTCATGTTAAATCTTAAAGTAACGCCCATAGCTATGGATTAATTTACCTTTGTTCTTAGAAACCTGTAAAAGGACTCCAATCTCCTTAACAAAAGAGTGCAAGAGCAGATAGTGGCAGTAGAAATAGATGCCAATAAGAGCAACTTGTACCAACAGTAACATTAAAAAGGGGACTTCTTCAAATAAAGTTTCGCCAAATTATCTTGTTTAAATCCCAATATCATTGGATAATCAATACCTATCTTCCTTCTTCCCATAGTCCTGCCTTTGTTTGTTTCCTAGTTTTCCTCCTTGCTGCTCTTCAGTCATATCTTACGTATGATCTTAAGACTCGTACACACTATAAGAAAATCGTGTGAACATTTTCGTCCAATGAATTGTTGTACGATTTCCATATGATGTGTGTACACAACTTTCGACAACCGATTCCGAATTTTCCTACGAAAATTCCCGAAGGAACAAACTCCAAAATTTTAATTCAATGTGTACCGTTCTCATACTATTTTCATACAAGAAAAATCTGAAAAGAAAGACTGCGCATAATCAGAAACAATAAACAACCCAAAAAAAAAAGCCTTTGTCATTTGAGAATTTTCATACGAATTTTTGTTCATCAGTTCCGATTTGCTGTGAAACAACGAGGAAAATCGGACAATCGTTCACCCGATTTTCTTATGGTGTGTACCCCACTTTAGTAATGCTTGAAACTAACTGTAGTTAGTATTGTATCTACCAGCAAAGTACTGTATATGCATCAGGGACAGGAAGAAAGCACATTCCCTTATTTTGAAAATGTGATGTGTAATATAAGAAATAGAAAAGTTGTTATTCCACATATATAGCTTTCCACATTCATATAGTATTACAGGTCTACTACCGCTTTAAAGTTTCTTTCTTTCTTTCTTTCTTTCTTTCTTTCTTTCTTTCTTTCTTTCTTTCTTTCTTTCTTTCTTTCTTTCTTTCTTTCTTTCTTTCTTTCTTTCTTTCTCTTTCTCTCTTTCTCTCTTTCTTTCTTTTTTAAGAGATTTCCCTTCAGTTCCTATCCTGTAGACATGACAAAAAGTCAGATAAACTTTTTTTTTAAAGAAGAAGTATGACCAAAGCTTTTTTTGCCCATACTTCTCGTATGGATTACATAAGTGCAGTCTGTTCTACACTCCTGTGACCCATTTCCCTGACATCACTCAGCTGGTCCAGGCTCAGGAAAGATCCTGACCATATAGTCAGGATCCACCCAGATGTTGAGAGCCTGAGCTAGCCCCTCCTGCCCCTCCACAGCCCAGCACTCCAGTGAGCGCTGGAGGGAAGAGCAGAGAGCCACTGACTTACAGTCTTGGCTCTCTGCTCAGAGCACAGGGGGAGAACTGAGCAATCAGCGTTGTTTGATTGCTCAAATCTCACTGCAGAGCCGGGGAGGGGGGGGGGGGGGCACAGATGCAGCATTGGATTGATGCTGCATCCGCCTAGGTTAGTATAATTTTTTTTAAATCTCAAACTTCTCTTTTAAATGTTGCTGAGCTATTTTTTTTTTTAATTATTTAAACTTTGAGTTGGATTTTAACTACTTGTTAAAAGAAGAGTATGGTATAGGTACCTTTAAAAGAGAATCACAAAAAAAGTGAATAAACCGGAAACATTCAGTTCAGTCCTGTCATGTTCAGGTAGTCTCTACAGCAGTTCACATTAGCATAGACAGAGATTGAGTCTTACTGCTCCAATAATAGCAAAACAGGAGAGCGGATCTAAAAACATAAGCTAGAGAAAGAGAACACCAATTTTGCAAAACAGGTTTAGTAATAAAAACATACAAAACTTGTACTCGCATAGTATAGAAAATAGTAGCACCTGTCAGTGGCACAGCAGAACCCTTCAGTGTTGCCAACAGTCAGTATTTTTACTGGCAGCCGGTGCCAATCTCAGCACTGCTGAGACAAGCGTAACCTTGAAATGGGAGGTGAGAGGTCATAACCTTCTGGGTAACAAATATACAAAATAACAGCTTCTCAAGCAGATCCCCACGTGTTGAATCCGTTTTGCAGTTAGATTTCAAGGAGCAGCTCTAGTACGAGTTCATATAGCTCAGAAGCAATTCTAATGCATTTTTGATTGCAATTTTGATAGTCAGTCAGTCTTGCTCTCTCTCCTGACATGGACCAGAGAATAGGAGATAAGGAACAAAGCAAAGACTTGCAAAAACCATACTGGAATCCTGTTATTCTAGGAAAGATAAGCAATCTGCTCTCAATTTCCACTCAAGTCTATGTGGCTACTAATTGCACCGCAGTGCACTAAACTCACACAGGACCCTTTTCAAAATTGCATCAGAATTGTACTGCATGTATGTGAACAGCCTCCAAAGAAACTCATGTTATTTCACTTGTCATGCATTTTGTATGCGTTCTGGAACGCATCAGAAATCACATCAGTGTGAAACAAGGCTTAATGCCAACCCAAGCATCGCTGGACTGTCCAGCTACAAGCCCTACTGCAGACCACAGTGGCCAAGCCTGCAGTCCACTGAAATACACTACTAACTTCTATACCATGCTGCAAATGAGGAAACTGCCAACAAGCGATTAAATCTCTCAATAGCAAAAAGATTTAATTGATCATGTAGTCCTATCCTCAGAGCCCCTAATCTGCAAACTCATTCAAGTTGAATGATTTAAATATTACTGTACCAACTGGATCAGCGTGACATCTGCTAAAAATGGGAATACTGCCAACAAGCAGTTACATTTCTCAGTAGCAAAAAATGTAATTTGCCATTCCTAAAAAATTGTTGGCATGAATTTTTATTTGGTTGCTGTTCTATATTTTTATTGTATCTCAAACACAAAAGTAGAAATGCTCCTGTGGTGGTCATCTGTATGTAGCAATCCTTTACCCCCCTAGAGGCTACTGGGGACTCCCAGAGATCAGGTGGGCTAGCATTTCACCTCGGGGGGTTGGATTCTCAGATCGTGGTGAGGATGTAAACAAAACAGCGCCAGTCACCTTTGAACAATTAAAGTGATTGTGAATGATCACCTTGTAAAGATAGATATAAACAAAGTAAATACCTTTTTTCCCCCTTTTTTATAAGTAATCACATTCCCTCTGTACCCAGCTGCATAAGAGCTGGGGGAGGAGAAGCAACAGTACACTGAGCTTCCCAGTGAATTGCTGTACAGGAAGGGGGGAGGGTATCAGGACCAGTCTGATCATTGGAGGAGAGCAGGCTGTGTCCCCAGCACAGCTAGAGAACTGACCACGGTGTGTTATTTTGCTTAGTGTGGTCAGTTTTAAATAGGAAAGCTGAGGGACTGATAGGGACACCAGGGATTTCACACAAAGGAAGCAATACAAAGAGAACAGGATACTTTCTCATACAAGTACATGGTACAGCAGACGCATATCAGGAATATGAAATGTTGGGGGTAACAAATGCTTTAGGAGAGTTTTTTTTAGGTTAACCACTAGGCGTCCGCGCTATAGCCGAAAGACGGCTACAGCGCGGACTTCAATTGCCGGGAGGGCGTCCCTGGACGTCCTCCTGTTTACTTCCGCATTGCGCGCTCCCGCGGGCGCGCATCGCGGAAGTTTTGTGCTGGCCGTGTCCCTCGGACACAGCCAGTCACAGATCACCGTAAACGGCCAATGACAGCGGCCGTTTACAGTGCGATCGGCGGTGCCAATGAGAGAGGATCTCATATGTAAACATATGAGATCCTCTCTCATCGCCGGCTCTCCCTCCTCACACAGAGACAGCGTGTGAGGAGGGAGAGCGGAACCGCTGCGGCGGTGAGTGTAAAAGAAAAAAAAAAAAGGAAAAAAAGGTGTCCCGCTGTTAACGGTCCCTGCCATCTGCCCTGCTATCTCCCCCTGCCATCTGCCCTGCCATCTGCCCCTGCCATCTGCCCTGCCATCTGCCCTGCTATCTCCCCCTGCCATCTGCCCTGCCATCTGCCCCTGCCATCTGCCCTGCCATCTGCCCCTGCCATCTGCCCTGCCATCTGCCCCTGCCATCTGCCCCTGCCATCTGCCCCTGCCATCTGCCCTGCCATCTGCCCCTGCCATCTGCCCTGCCATCTGCCCCTGCCATCTGCCCTGCCATCTGCCCCTGCCATCTGCCCTGCCATCTGCCCTGCCATCTGCCCCTGCCATCTGCCCTGCTATCTGCCCCTGCCATCTGCCCTGCTATCTGCCCCTGCCATCTGCCCTGCCATCTGCCCCTGCCATCTGCCCTGCTATCTGCCCCTGCCATCTGCCCTGCTATCTGCCCTGCCCTGCCATCTGCCCCTGCCATCTGCCCTGCCATCTGCCATCTGCCCTGCCATCTGCCCCTGCCATCTGTCCCTGCCATCTGTCCCTGCCATCTGCCCTGCCCTGCCATCTGCCCCTGCCATCTGCCTTGCCATCTGTCCCCAGTGCCATCTGTCCCCACTGCCACGTATAAGTGCCATCTGTCATCAGTGCCACATAGTGCCATCTGTCATCAGTGCCATCTGTCATCAGTGCCATCTGTCAGTGTCACGTGCCATCTGTCATCAGTGTCACGTGTCATCAGTGCCACGTATCAGTGCCACCTGTCATCAGTGTCATCAGTGCCACGTATCAGTGCCATCTGTCATCAGTGTCATCAGTGCCACGTATTAGTGCCATCTGTCATCAGGGCCACGTATTAGTGCCATCTTTCATCAGTGCCACATATCAGTGCCATTTGTCATCAGCGCCACATGTCATCAGTGCCACATATTAGTGCCATCTGTCAGTGCCACGTATTAGTGCCATCTGTCAGTGCCACGTATTAGTGCCATCTGTCATCAGTGCCATGTATTAGTGCCATCTGTCATTAGTGCCATCTGTCATCAGTGCCACATCAGTGTCAGTGCCAGGTATCAGTGCCATCTGTCATCAGTGCCACGTATCAGTGCCATTTGTCATCAGTGCCACGTCAGTGTCACATGTCATTGTCCTGGTTCTCCAGGGCCTTCAAAAGTGTAAGAGGTAGTCAACAAATTAGATGTGTAATTTATGCTCCTAGAACACCTGATGGTGCTCCCTGCATGTTGGCCCTCTCTATGTGGCCAGGCTGTGAAAAAGTCCCACACATGTGGTATCGTAATACTCAGGAGAAGTAGCAGAATGTATTTTGGGGCGTCATTTGTGGTATATACATGGCATGTGAGAGAAATAACCATTACAATGACAATTTTGTGGGGTTAAAAAAAAAAAAAAAAAAAAAAAAATCTTCATTTTGCAAAGAATTGTGGGAAAAAATGACAACATCAAAAACCTCAACATGCATCTTACTAAATACCTTGGATTGTCTACTTTCAAAAAAGGGGTCATTTGGGGGGTATTTGTACTTTCCTGACTTGTTCGGGTCGCAAGAAATGAGATAGGCCGTCAGTACATCAGGTGTGATCAATTTTTTATGATTTGCACCATAACTTGTAGACTCTCTAACTTTCACAAAGACCAAATAATATCCACTAATTTGGGTTATTTTTACCAAAGATATGTAGCAGTATAAATTGTGGCCAAAATTTATGAAGCAAAATTACTAATTTGCAAAATTTTATCACAGAAACTAAGAAAAATGCGTTTTTTTTCAAAATTTGCGGTCTTTTTTCATTTATAGCGCAAAAAATAAAAAACCCAGAGGTGATCAAATACCACCAAAAGAAAGCTCTATTTGTATGAAAAAAAGGACAAAAAATTCATTTGGGTACAGTATTACATGACTGAGTAATTGTCATTCAAAGTGTGAGAGCGCTGAAAGCTGAAAATTGGTCTGGTCACGAGGGGGGTTTAAGTGCCCAGTTGTCAAGTGGTTAATAAACTCCAGGGAGAGAGGGTTAGGCTTACAGGAACCCCCCAAAAATACTTCACAAATCAAAGACTTCAAATACTTCTATTAGTCATGCAGAAAGCACCTTTAAAGCCCAACTTCAGGAAAAGTAAAAGCTCTCCCTTGCAGTGGGACTGTGCCTGCACTGCAAGGGTTAAATGATTGTTTAGTCAGTAGTGGAACAGGGTCATCCAGCGCTCGGGACAAGGATGTTATGAATAAATGCTGTAGAATGGGTACCACCCTGTGTCCATGTTTTGCCCCTTTGATTCACTGTGCCCAGGGCAACTGTCTGTCTTGCCCACCCCTTGTCCCGGTCCTGATTTTACTTATCTGATTTTCTGCTTTTCCAGCAAACAGTGATCCTCTAAGCTGGGGCAGTGGACTGTTCCTAGATGTCCTTATGTCCAATGCAGGGCTGTGGTCCCTGAATCAGTCTTGATGGTGTCAGAGGCTTCTGGCCACTGAAGTGGAGAGGAGAATAGGTTGCAGGGAGTGGTCTAGTAGCATGGGGAAGCCTGCAGTGGCAGAGGATCAGGTAATTAAAACTACTATAGCTGATCCCACTAGACAGATACAATCACACAACCCTAGCAAATCAAAGCAAACAATAACACCGAGCTTAGGAAAGTCCAGGCTGAATATAGCACAGGAAACCAAATATAAAGAGTCACTCCTGCTTAGGGCTAAGTGGCTACATACTGTATATATTAACCAGCTCCCAACCAGCCGCCGCAGTTATACTGCAGCAGGATGGCTCCTCTGAGTGAGCTGTCGTAGCTGTACGTTGGCTCTTTAAGATGCTGTTGGAGGCACGCGCGTGCACCCGCGGAGTGTCCCCGGAGCCGATGCAAATGCCCCGTAGGCGCGATGACCGCCGGGCACACGCGATCGCTCGTGACAGAGCGAGAACCGGGATCTGTGTGTGTAAACACGCAAATCGCGGTTCTCTCAGGGGAGAGGAGAGAGATCATGTGTTCATACTAAGTAGGAACAACGATCTCTCTCCTCCCCCAGTCAGTCCCATCCCCCCCACAGTTAGAACACACCTAGGGAACACAGTTAAACCCTTGATTGCCCCCTAGTGTTAACTCCTTCCCTGCCAGTGACATTTATAAAGTAATCAGTGCATTTTTATAGCACTGATCGCTGTATAAATGTCACTAGTCCCAAAAATGTGTCAAAAGTGTCCGATTTGTCCGCCGCAATATCACAGTCCCAATAAAAATTCCTGATCGCCACCATTACTAGTAAAAAAAAAAAAAATAATAATAAAAATGCAACAAATCTATCCCCTATTTTGTAGACGCTATAACTTTTGCGCAAACCAATCAATATACGCTTATTGCGATTTTTTTACCAGAAATATGTAGATAAAATGGAATATTTATTATAGCCAAAAAAGTAAAAGATTTTTTTCAAAATTGTTGCTCTTTTTTTGTTTATAGCGCAAAAAAACACGCAGAGGTGATCAAATATCACCAAAAGAAAGCTTTATTTGTGGGAAAAAAGAACGTCAATTTTGTTTGGGTACAGTGTCGCACGACCGCGCAATTGTCAGTTAAAGCGACGCAGTGCCATATCGCAAAAAATGGCCTGGTCAGGAAGGGGGTAAATTCTTCCGGGGCTGAAGTGAAACATGATTATTACCCCTTTTTATGGCTGTTAGGATAAACTCCATTAGCCTTATTAAAAGTCTATTGATTTCAGTACAGTCAGACCACATCAGTAGGATGACAGGCAGAATCCAGATCTTACCGCTATCTGTAAAAACATTACATTCTAAATAACTGTAGGTCATCGTTACATATAATAATGTTATGCATTTGCATTCAATTACTTATTTTCTTTAAAGTGAAACTTTAGTTAGAAAATTACGTCCTGCTAGATCACTTCAGGCTGGCCCATTTTGCAGGTATAGCTATATAATACATTAAAAATAAGCACCTATACTGTTTAAAATCCAGCAATACACTGTCTCACCCTGCTCTGCACATGCTCAGTTGCTCTCCATTTTTAGGCACTGCTGAATTTGTAGAGGCCAACCTGCTGACAGCCTTGAAGTGTAATAAAACCCTCCTATCCTTTACAGGCAAGGAAGCTGCTTCTGTTTGATCTGCAACTGCCATGGTGCTGCACATGTGCTCAGTTATGACACCAGCCATTTGATGGTTTGACAGTTTGGTTGAGGACACAAGCAAATGTGACAGTCAACAATCCCGGCATTCCAGCAATGTAACTGTTTTTTTGAACCCGTTAAATCAATGGGTTTAGTTCCTCTTTACGTTTTACTGCTGTTCAGGGGCTCTGGGCTTCAGAAAAATGGCCACCTCCAGCAAGAAGAAACAGGAAAAATACTAGAGGCAATTTACAGCACCTGCTAATTTTGGTACCATAATTATTAATTTGGAATGTATGTTCCTTGCTAAAGAACATTATTTTTTATGAAGTTGTTATGGGTAAAGTTAACGCTTTAACCTCTTGGCGCCAACTGTACAAAAATATGCAGCATCTCGGCAGGTGGGCCTTGACGCAGAGAGCCCGCATATGTCACATGATCATAGACCCTGTCCCACCTCCCAGGATCAGAAACCCCCTAAAAAGCCGGGAAGCACCGGCATTAAGGGGTTAAAACATATGTAGCATTTTCCCAGCTAGGCTGCAAAGAATATTAAGTAAATTTAGTTTGCTTGGTCCCCACTGTAATCAGTAGAGCAGTTTGTGAATGCTTTGGGCTGTTCTGGACTCCTCAGGCTGCAGGTTTGATTGCTCTACCCTGCCTTCTAGAGGATTCCAGAATTTAGTGGGTAGGGAGGATGCAAGCCAGCAGTCTGAATATTTATGTGGTTTCAGACAATCCCTGGGGGAGGCTGCCCAGTAGGTGGCTGCAAAGCAAAAAACATAGTCTGGGCTTGTGGCAACCCAGTTCTTGCAAGGGAGGAGAAGTTGCCATCCTGAAGAGCTGTTGTCCTTTCAGGCAGCCCAGCTGGAAGTCTGTCTGTGTTCACCAAGGTCCAAGCTTCTGCTGAGCTGCGGGCCTACTTGCTGAAACTTGCTGCAGTTTTACAAGGGATTTTCTTCTGAGGATCCAGTCTGCAAGGTTCACTAAGAAAAAGTCTTTGGCTATTGGAAGGTGGCATTCAAGTATCTAGGGACACTGAGTACAGACCTGTATGCAGGATCCTGGTGTCTGCTGCAAACCCTTGTGTAATAACACTAAAGTTCGCCTGGCCTGGGACATTGAATATGGTGCCTCAATGCTGTCCGAAGCTGGGGCTATCACTGAAGGGACTGTTCCAATGAGTAGCCATTGAGTGAAGAGTTTCCTTTTTGTTAATGCAGAATGAAAGTACTATATACAGTATATTTGCTTAAAGCAGAACTAAATTCTGGAATACTTAGCTCCAATGATCTGATGTCCGTGAGGTCAGTCATCTTGATTTGCCTCCACAAAATGATTTAACTTCCTCACATCCGCAATAGTTCAATCATCCCTCCACACAGGCACCGTGCCAGGATTGAATACTGAGCAATTTATGCACAGCTCAGTGTTCTTTTTACAAAAGTGAACAAGCTAACGTCTCTTCTGCAATAAACAATGTACATATTTGCCAGCACACCATGGATCATCAAGTACTGTCTGAAAAAGTAAAGTTTGGGAGCAATGCAGAACCCCCTTGTTAGGCATGCCTGGTGAAGGGGTCCTGCACGGCACAAAAACTTTGCACTTTGTCCACTTTGATGTGATCATTCTTCAATAAAACTTTCAGTCTGTACTTGATGATCTGTGATGTGCTGGCAAATGTCTCCAGTCTCCAGCTGGCTGCTGCTGAAGCAACCGCCACTTTTGAGCCCAATCCAGGAACGTGTGCAGTGGGAATATTGACACTATTCTACAATAAACAACCTGCCAGCTCACAGTTTTTTTTTTAAAGAATTTAGTTCTGCTTCAATGCATTTTTAAGGCTAAAATAAAGACATATTTTCTGAAAATAAAACAATGTTTTATATTGGCCTAAAAGTAGCTAATTCATTATTATTTTTTGCCCTTAACACTAAGACCATTAACCACTTGCCCACTGGGCACTTACAGTCAGGTCCATAAATATTGGCACATCACACCTGATGTACTGATGGCCTCTCATTTCTTGAGACACTAAGGCCCCTTTCACACGGCCTGTCTGATCAGGTTCGCCTGTCAGTTTTTCAGGCGGACCTAATCGGCTGAAACCCGCTGCTATCTGATCCGATTCTGTCCGTGAAATCCAGACGCATGGAGACCCTTTTCCATTCATCTGGTGGATCGGATGGGATCAGATGAAAACGGACAGCCAGTCCATTTTCATCTGATCTCCCCATAGAGGAGAGCGGGGCTCTGACAGGTCTGTCTCTGCACAGTGAACAGGCATGGACTTGTCATCCGCCTGCTCAGCAGGGAGCAAAGCTGAGTCCGTCGGGCAGACCGACCATGTGAAAGAGCCCTAACAAGCCAGGAAAGTACAAATAACCCCCAAATGACCCCTTTTTGGAAAGTAGACTTTCCAAGGTATTTAGTAAGAGACATGGTGAGATTTTTGAAATTTTTATTTTTTCCCACAATTCTTTGCAAAATTAAGATTTTTTTTCACACAAATTGTCATATTAACAGGTGTTTCTCTCATATGGCATACGCATACTTGCAACTACACCCTAAAACACATTCTGCTACTCCTCCTCCTGAGTATAGCGATACCACATGTGTGGGACTTTTTCTCAACCTGGCCACATAGAGAGTCCCAACATGCAGGAAGCACCATCAGGTGTTCTAGGGACATAAATTAGACATCTAATTTCTTGACTGTCTATTACAATTTTGAAGGCCCTGGAGCACCAGGACAATGGAAACGCCCACAAAATGACTCCATTTTGGAAAGCTAACACCCCAACATATATTCTTGAAGGTATAATGAGCTTTTTGAACATGTCATTTTTTTCCACAAGTTTTTGGAAAATGTGGAAAGAAAATGAAAAAGCATTTTTTTATACATTTGTACGGCACTGACAAGCACTGTAGTGGCACCGTAGGGCACTGATGAGCACTGTAGTGGCACCATAGGGCACTGATTGGCACTGATGGGCACTGTTGTGGCACTAAATAGCACTGTAGTGGCACTGATGGCCCTGTAGGGCACTGATGGCACTGTAGTGGCACTGATGGCACTGTAGGAGCACTGATGGCACTTTAGTGCACTGTAGCAGCACTGATAGCACTGATGGGCACTGCAGTGGCATTGATGGCACTGTAGTGGCACTGTAAGAGCACTGATGGCACGTTGATGGCACTGTAGGAGCACTGATGGCACTGTAGGAGCACTGATTGCACTATGATGGCACTATACGAACACTGATGGCACTGTGATTGCACTGTATGAGCACCGATGGCACTGTGATCAGTTAAAAAAGGAGAAAATGGTGCAAGATGTCACCAAATCATGCAAGTGGAAACAATAACCAATGAAATGGATTCACAATGAGAAATAAACATGAATGTCAGAGTCCCAAATGATGATATAAAATGCAGTATGGCTAGAACGTCCCAGATAAGGAAAACTAAAAAGTCAAAGTAAAAATGATGCTGAACACCAGCGGCAGCTTCCCTGAGAGTTGAAGCAAAACTCTGAAAGACAATCGTGGAAAAAGACAAGGTGCGCCAATCTTAGTGCAGTATCAAAAAATTGGGTTTAATATAATTGATAAAAACAGCGGCCAAATGGCTACTCACAATGTTGCAGTAAAAACAGGCACATAAAAGCAAGGTGGGTGGTCCACAGACATCATACCGGCTGCATCTAATACAGGATCCGAAGGTGTTCCCCCCAGCGTTTTGGAACACCTTCGGATCCTGTATTAGATGCAGCCGGTATGATGTCTGTGAACCACCCACCTTGTTTTTATGTGCCTGTTTTTACTGCAACATTGTGAGTAGCCATTCGGCCGCTGTTTTTATCAATTATATTAAACCCAGTTTTTTGATACTGCACTTAGATTGGCACACCTTGTCTTTTTCCACGATGGCACTGTGAATGCACTGTAGGAGCACTGATGGCACTGTGACGGCACTGTATGAGCACTGACGGCACTGTATGAGCACTGACGGAACTGTATGAGCATTTGGGACCGTGCCAGCTCGTGCTGCTGCAGTATTTCCCTTTCCTCTCCTCACACCGATACAGCGTGTGAGGAGAGGAGAGAGAAACCCCGCAGCAAACCACAATGGCGGTTTGTTGACAAGTGATCGACCCATCATTGGATGGAGCGATCACATGATAAAGGGCCGCTGTGCTTGGCCCTTAACCCTGATCTGTGATGCGCTGGGTCCCGAGAACCCAGCCATCATGGACACTTCCGGCTGCATGCCCCAGGTGTGGTTGGCAAGTGGTTAAAAAGTAGTTATAAAGGTACAAGTTTTTTCTTTTATTTAATGCAATCTATGCATTAAGGGGAAAAACCTTCTGCAAGCAGCTATTCCCCCCTCCCCCCAATTCTTACCTGAGCCCGATCTTGATCCAGCGAATTCAATCAGAGAACATTCAGACAGCCTCTTCACCACTGTCTTTAAACACTAAGTTCACATTTTAGCCTGTTACACATTACACCCATATGTAGGTTATAACATGCTCTAGCTCCCACCCCCCACACCCCTGATCCCCCCCCCCCCCCCCATGACAGCAGGTGGGGGTTCCTCCCCCCCAGTCGCTGTCACATTTAAAAATCTGCCCACACTGCCCCATCATTCATTCACAAGAATCTGCGAATTAAGAAACTACAAGTCCCGAAACTACAAGTCAACGGCTTGTAGTTCCTAATGAACTGTGAGGGCATTTATGGTGCTACCGCAGGTCACTGACGATGTGGAAGCCATGCTTGAATAAGCATGTCCATAACTGACATTCATGGACAGATGTAAAAATCATAGATTTTACAAACTGTCCTTGAATTTCATGACAGTCAGAAACCCAGGTATGTGCTGTGTGGAGAGGTAGAGGGGAGGTTGTGGGCAGGGGGCTGGGCGCAACTGAATTCTGGCAGGCACCCCACCCCAACACCCCCCTAGATACAGCCATGTGGCATTTACTTGCCTGGAGGTATTGGGAGTCCATGCATTCAGTGCTGCCAGTGCTATTACAAATGAAGCAGCCACAGCATCCCTCCAGACGTGCCTGTGCCTGGCTTCTTATTAAAGGCCGATGCGGCTGCTATGCATCCCCTCCGTCCCCTCCACATGTTCATTTGTCTAGCTTGTCTGTGTCTACCTCCCTGGCTTCTATGCTTGCACAGTATCCCTCCAGACATGTCTGGGCTGCATGCTGAACTCTCTTGGGCCGCATGTGGCCCACGGGCCACAGGTTGGACACCCCAACCTTAGTGTGAATGACCCCCTATACTGAAGTTCCACTTTTAGACAAAAAAAAACATAGTTTAAGGGTGTAGTATTATTCCAAATTCTCCTTTTTTATTTTGTAATAGGTTAGGGTAAGTTTAGATTTGCAGCAGACGTTGCCACCAATCTGAAAAAGCATTCCATAGTAGATTGCTTATCAGAAGCGTTTGACAGGCGAGGAGGAGGCAATTTGGCGAGAGGATACATTGGATGCCTCCAGGTGTTACTGTGCTTTTGCTGGATGTCCAATGTGTCCCTGTGCCATTAAGGAGGAGTGGGCTCCCTCCAGGCAAACCTACAGAGGAGCCTTGGTGAGGCATGGTGCCTTTCACATATATGTGCAAATGTGTGCAACTAAACCCTCTGTTTTTAACATGAACTGTTATGCCCTGTACACACGATCGGACATTCCGACAACAAAATCCATGAATTTTTTCCAACGGATGTTGGCTCAAACTTGTCTTGCATACACACGGTCGCACAAAGTTGTCGGAAAATCCGATCGTTCTGAACGCGGTGACGTAAAACACATACGTTGGGACTATAAACGGGGCAGTAGCCAATAGCTTTCGTCTCTTAATTTATTTTGAGCATGCGTGGCACTTTGTGCGTCGGATTTGTGTACACACGATCGGAATTTAAACGATCAGATTTTGTTGTCGGAAAATTTTATATCCTGCTCTCAAACTTTGTGTGTCGGAAATTCCGACGGAAAAAGTCAGATGGAGCCCACACACAATCGGAATTTCCGACAACACAATCCGATCGCACTTTTCGGTCGGAAAATCCGACCGTGTGTACAGGGCATTAGACAGAACTAATTTATTTATTTATTTTTTTGCAAGCTGGTTGGTAAGTGTGCTGGGAAAGTTTCTGTTTGTCATGTGTAAAGTCTTTCCATGTACACCTTACTGTAAAGGCTATTTATAGATCGGGGTGGTTGCCACTTACTGTATCTGCACAGCTTGTCGACTGAATTTGGCATGGGGTGCCTTTAAGGAGGAATGGGCTGCCTCCAGGCAAACCTACCCTTCCTTTATCCACTGCTATATAGGCCAGTTGCACACAGACATAATCATTTACTGATGTTTATACGCTGTCTTGTTAACAGAAAGATCCTGAGTGAAATGTAAACCTTGCGTAAACACACACATAGGTGCGTAAAGGTGCGTAAGACAAGTAAAACTCGTCTTTATTGCCAAGGTTGTAATATTCTCATTTATACTCGCATAAACATGCTTATAGAATATGCGTATGCTGTCATTTACCACTGTGTATACACCAACATGTGTGACTCTATAGTCACATGGCTGCTCAGATGTTATAGGGAGGAAATGATCAGCATAGAAACTCATTGCAAACTGAGCATGTGCAGAGTTGCCACTACAACTGCAAAATCCCTAGCTGAATTGGGGACGTGAACAGAAGGTGGAGATAGCAGCAGGATTAACAAGGTTTTTTTGCAGAATACAGGAAATGAATCTCATAGTGACTGAGTGAGTATGAACAGCATGTAATACACCCTTTATTGATAGTTTTTTATGATGTGGGTATAGTGACACTTTAAGTGTTTTTTTTTTTATTACCACTACTACTCCTTTATACTGGCATTTCAAATTTACAAATGCAACTATTTAAACATTGGATGAAGGGCTTAGAACTGTAAACACTTTTTGATAGACAAATAGTGTGTTTTTTAACCACTTGCCGACCAGCCGCCGCAGTTGTACTGGGCAGAATGGCACGACGTTACCTTATGTTGCTTCTCCCTGTGGCCACTAGGGGCACGCGTGCGCGTCCGCTGCTCGCCCCCCAGGCCGATGCGAGTGCCTGGCGGTCGCGATGACCGCCGGGCTCCCGCAATTGCTCGTGACATGGCAAGAACCAGGATCTCTGTGTGTAAACACAGAGATCCTGGTTCTCTGAAGGGAGAAGAGACTGATCGTGTGTTCATACACAGTATAGACACCAATCTATCTCTTCCCCTAGCAAGTCTCATCCCCCCTTCAGTTAGAACACGTAGCAGGGAACACATTTAACCCCTTGATCGCCCCATAGTGTTGACCACTTCACTGCCAGTGACATTTTTACAGTAATCAATGCATTTTTATAGCACTGATCGCTGTATAAATGCCAATGGTCCCAAAAATGTGTCAAAATTGTCCGATGTGTCCGCCATGATGTCGCAGTCATGATAAAAATCGCAGATCACCGCCATTACTAGTAAAAACAATAAATAATAATAAAAATGCTATAAATCTATCCCCTATTTTGTAGACGCTATAAATTTTGCGCAAACCAATCAATATATGCTTACTGCGATTTTTATTACCAAAAATATATAGAAGAATACATATTGGCCTAAACTGAGAAAAAAATGTGCTTTTTAAAAAAAAAAAAAAAATGGGTATATTTATTATAGCAAAAGTACAAAATATTGTGTTTTTTTCAAAATTGGCTCTCTTTTTTTGTTTAAACTGCAAAAAATAAAAACCGCAGAGGTGATTAAATACCACCAAAAGAAAGCTCTATTTGTGGGAAAAAAAGGACATCAATTTTGTTTGAGTACAGTGTCGCACAACTGCGCAATTGTCAGTTAAAGCGACGCAGTGCCGAATCACAAAAAATGGCCTGGTCATTCAGCAGCCACATTTTCTGGGGCTGAAGCGGTTAAGCTGGAACAGTAAATACATCAGACCAAAATGAGGAACAAATAAGGAGGAAAGACGGACTTTGTTCCAAAAAAAAAAGAGAAAGGGGCCCTATGTGGATCAAAAACCCTGCCGTGTGTTTACCATGTGACCATGAAAATAAAGCTTTGGAAGCTTTCGAGGAATTCTTGGTGTGTTGATGACATTTCTTCACTTTGTTCTAAAAACGGTATATTTCCCTTAGCTATGCTAAAGCACATTGTACCAGGATTGTACAATTAGATTGCATAGTGTATGGCCAGCTTTAGGCCTCATTCACAGCATGTGCAGAGATGTCAGTTTTCTGTACGTGTTTTGCAAAGGCACAAAAAAACTATTGTATTGTATGCAGTTTTCTGCACAGGAAAAAAACTGACATGACATCAACATATGTGTGAAAAGGGCACATCACTGAAGCACATTATAACTGATATCAACGTGCATAAAAACTCACTGAAACGCACATGAAAACGGATGTGAAACTGATGTCTCTGCAATTGGAATCTGCGCGGTTTTCCCATCAGTACCCAACAGTTTTCATGCAGGTATTCTGACACAGGTATTAATGTGCACACAGGGCACTTTATTAGGTACATCTGTTCAATTGCTTGGTAACACACATTGCTAATCAGCCAATCACATTTCAGCAACTTAATGCATTTAGGCATCTAGACGTGGTGAAGACAACTTGCTGAAGTTCAAACCAAGCATCTGAATGGGGAAGAAAGGGGATTTAAGTGGCTTTGAACGTGGCATGGTTGTTGGTGCCAGACGGGCTGGTTTGAGTATTTCAAAAACTGCTGATCTACTGGGATTTTCATGCACAGCCATCTACAGGGTTTACAGAGAATGGTCCAAAAAAGAGAAAATATCCAATGAATGGCAGCTGTGTGGACAAAAATGACTGCTGTTGTCAGAGATCATAGAAAGGCAACAGTAACTCAAATAACCACTTGTTACAACCAAAGTATGCAGAATACCATCTCTAAACACACAACTCGTCCAACCTTGAAGCAGATGGGCTACAGCAGCAGAAGACCACACCAGGTGCCACTCCTGTCAGCTAAAAACAGGAAACTGAGGCTACAACTCGCATAGGCTCAACAAAATTGGACAATAGAAGATTGGAAAAACATTGTCTGGTTGGATGAGTCCCTATTTCAGCTGTGACATTCAGATGGTAGAGTCAGAATTTGGTGTAAACAACATGAAAGCATGGATCCATCCTGCCTTGTATAAACAGTTCAGGTTGGTGGTAGTGGTGTAATGGTGTGGGGGATATTTTCTTAGCACACTTTGAGCCCCTTAGAACCAGTTGAGCATTGTTTAAATGCCACGGCCTACCTACCTGAGTGTTGTTGCTGACCATGTCCATCCCTTTATAAATATAGTGTGCCCATCTTCTGATGGTTACTTCCAGGAGGATAATGCTCACAAAGCTCAAATCATCTCAAACTGGTTTCTTGAACATGACAATGAGGTCACTGTACTCCACTGGCCTCCACATTCACCAGAGCTCAATCCAATAGAGCACTTTTTTTGATGTGGTGGAACAGGAGCTTCGCATCATGGATATGCAGCCGACAAATCAAATCTGCAGCAACTACGTAATGCTATCATGTCAATATGGACCAAAATCTCTGAGGAATGTTTCCAACACCTTGTTGAATCTATGCTATAAATTAATGTGGTTGTAAAGCCACTTTTTTTACTTTATAGTTTCCCCTCTGTTCCATGATGTTACTGTATGTGCCCCAGTGTATGTTCCATATAAAAAATACGTAGCTGTATATCCTATTTCAGAGCGCCTCTCTGCGCTCACATGACCGCCCGCTCCTTTCCCGAACTGAGAACTACAGCAGGAGGAGCTGAGAATCCCTTGCTGACGTCAGCCAGGAGGAGGGGAGGAGAGAAGGCGAGTGGTGGGCAGTCACATGAGCACCGAGCGCCGCTCTGAAATAAGTTATGCAGCTACATATTTTATATGTAGGACATACACTGGGGCACATAACATCATCGAACAGAGGGAAATCTATTAAGTACATAAAGTTATTTTAGAAGCAGGAGAGGATGGGTGGGCACTCACACGAGCTGACAGGCAGGGAGGGAGGGAGAGAGCAGGACAGAGGAGAGCTGTGGATGGTGGAGGCAATTATAAACTGACCACGGTATCAGGGTCTTAGCAGCCATGATAAACGTGGTCAGTTTACGGAGGGCAGGGCAGCACCAGCCAGGATCAGCCAGGTATATTAGCTGATAGAAGGGGCCAAATTACACAGTACAAGCACTGTGCTGTATAACATGCTTTAAAGGAACAGGGTAAAACATTTTTTTAGGATTAAAACCACTTTAAAGCAGTTCTGAAGGCCAAAGGGGGTCCAACCCAGTACTAGCAAGGTGTACCTAATAAAGTGGCCGGTAAGTCTATATTCTCCCCCTCCCATTATTACTGCAATTTTGCCATACCTAATTATACCTGCCATGCCTAATTACAGTGAGGGAAAAAAGTATTTGATTCCCTGCTGAGTTTGCCAACTGACAAAGAAATTATCAGTCTATAATTTTAATGGTAGGTTTATTTTAACAGTGAGAGATAGAATAACAACAAAAATATCCAGAAAAATACATTTCAACAATGTTATAAATTGATTTGCATTTTAATGAGTGAAATAAGTATTTGACCCCTTCGCAAAATATGACTTAGTACTTGGTCGCAAAACCCTTGTTGGCAATCAGAGGTCAGACATTTCTTGTAGTTGGCCACCAGGTTTGCACACATCTCAGGAGGAATTGTGTCCCACTCCTCTTTGCAGATCCTCTCCAAGTCATTAAGGTTTCGAGGCTGACATTTGGCAACTCGAACTTTCAGCTCCCTCCACATATTTTCTATGGGATTAAGGTCTGGAGACTGGCTAGGCCACTCCAGGTCCGTAATGTGCTTCTTCTTGAGCCTCTCCTTTGTTGCCTTGGCCGTGTGTTTTGGATCATCGTCATGCTGAAATACCCATCCATGACCCATTTTCAGTGCCTTGATTTTCAGCACCATTTTCTCCTTTTTTAACTGATCACAGTGCCATAGGTGCTCATACAGTGCAATCACAGTGCCATCAGTGTTCATATAGTGCCATCATAGTGCAATCAGTGCTCCTACAGTGCCATCAGTGCTCCTACAGTGCCATCAATGCCACTGCAGTGCCCATCAGTGCTATCAATGCTGCTACAGTGCACTAAAGTGCCATCAGTGCTCCTACAGTGCCATCAGTGCTCCTACAGTGCCACTACAGTGTCCATCAGTGCCACTACACTCAAGATTTGACAGTACATTGCCCCGTCCATCATCCATTTGATGCGGTGAAGTTGTCCAGTCCCCTTAGCAGAAAACACCCCAAAGCATAATGTTTCCACCTCCATGTTTGATGGTGTTCTTGGGGTCAAAGGCAGCATTCCTCCTCCTCCAAGCACGGCAAGTTGAGTTGATACCAAAGAGCTTGATTTTGGTCTCATCTGACCACAACACTTTCACCCAGTTCTCCTCTGAATCATTCAGATGTTCATTAGCAAACTTCAGACAGGCCTGTACATGTGCTTTCTTGGGACCTTTGCAGGATTTCAGTCCTTCACAGTGTAGTGTGTAACCAATTGTTTTCTTGGTGACTATGGTTCCAGCTGCCTTGAGATCATTGACAAGATTCTCCCGTGTAGTTCTGGGCTGATTCCTCATCGTTCTCATAATCATTGAAACTCCATGAGATGAGATCTTGCATGGAGCCCCTGACAAAGGGAGATTGACCGTTATTTTGTGTTTTTTCCATTTGCAAATAATCGCACCAACTGTTGCCACCCTCTCGCCAAGCTGCTTGGCAATGGTCTTGTAGCCCCGTGTAGGTCTACAATCTTGTCCCTGACATCCTTGGATGTCTTGGCCATGGTGGAGAGATTGGAATCTGATTGATTGCTTCTGTGGACAGGTGTCTTTTATACATTTAACAAGCTGAGATTAGGAGCACTCTCTTTCAGAGAGTGCTCCTAATCTCAGCTTGTAACTGTATAGAAGGCACCTGGGAGCCACAAATCTTGTTGATTGATAGGGGATCAAATACTTATTTCACTCATTAAAGTGGAAGTCCACCCTAAAAAAAAAAAAAAAAATTGCATAAAAAAATTCCTAAGAAATTGGAGGAAAAAAAAAAAATTTAAATTTACCTGAAATGGCTGTTGCTAGGCAGTCTTCCTAATCTACCTCTTCCTACTCTGCGGTGATGTTCTGTCTTCTCCTCCCCGTGTTGTCTTATGGGGAATGGGGCATGCTGTGTTATGGGAACTGTGTGTGTCCCACAACACATCGCGTCCCATTCACAAAGCGCTGCGCGACAGGAAACGGGCAGTGAAGCCGCAAGGCTCCGCTGCCTGTTTCCCTTAGTTCAAATAGCGGTGCCGGGACCCCAGAGCCCAGGGACAGGTCCGCCTCGGGGCCGACACCCAAGACAGGTAAGTGTGCTTATTAAAAGTCAGCAGCTACAGTGTTTGTAGCTGCTGACTTTTAATTTTTTTTTTTTCCTGGCCGGAACCCCCCTTTAAAATGCAAATCAATGTATAACTTTTTTGAAATGCGTTTTTCTGGATATTTTTGTTGTTATTCTGTCTCTCACTGTTAAAATTAACCTACCATTAAAATTATAGACTGAGCGTTTCTTTGTCAGTGGGCAAACATAACAAATCAGCAGGGGATCAAATACTTTTTTTTCCCCTCACTGTATTCTCCTCTGGGTGCCCAAAGCTGACACCCCTCCGCCGCACCCAAAAAAAATCCCAGGCATTGCAGCTATTAGGTTTGCGGAAGAGTCATCAATAAGATCATATTCTCATCAAGGCAGAGAATAGTCTATACCCTCCACAGTGGACAAGGTGAAGTGTAGCAATCAGTCATCCACAATGAATGAGCCTTGATGTGGGGTTAGCAATGCACCAGCTGCTATCTGTATAAAGATATTAAAGGGCAGTATGAAATGTCAGTGGCAGTTGTTTGCAGAGAAGCATGCAGCCCAGACAGCTGTTTTCCCCCCCTCTCAGTCACACCCTGACATCCTGCCCTCCCTGCACACTTTGTTGCTCAGCCCCTCTCTCCAGACACACAGCTACCAACCATCCCCCTTCACTATGCACAGCACAGCCTGTGATTGGCCAGCCCGAGCAAGCTGAAATATAAACAAACAGAGAAGACAGGCGGCTCCAGACACACAGACTAGTCCGAATGTAGAACCCCCCGGTTCGGCTCGTACAGCCCCAGGAGCTGGCGGCCGGTGACAGTGAGTAGAGCGCAGGCATTCATTCACACAGCGGGAGGAGCAGGCAGTGCTAGTTCAGCACCAGCGGCGGAGCGGACAGCTCCCTCCCAGCACATACATAGAGGACTACGTGCGCTGCGCCTGGTGCTGGAGGAGAGCTGTGACCACCTACCTGTAACACATCTCTGAATAGGTGACAATGCTGGCATGCTAGGCTAGTTCTATTGCACACAGCATAGCTGGCACCTGTGTACCCAGTGGGCACGTTGCACAGGGTGGTGATGGGTGGTCGGCTGAGCAGACAGAGCAGTCTGGAAGATGATCAGGAGGAGGTGGTAGACCCAGGGCCCCTGAGAGCGGAGCCCAGCACCTCTCGAAGTACTGATTTTGCTCTTACGTCGCTGATCCTGAACTCGGAGAGGATCCCTGGGGTGTTACGGAAGAATAAACCGCCTCCGTACGGAAGGAGGGCGGCATGGATACGGGACATTCAGGCGGGGCTCCGGGACCACAAGCAGGAGCGGGCGATGCATATCCTCAAAATGCTTCGCAAGGTAAGGCCACCCCGAAAAACTCTCTCTGTCCTCTACCATATCATAGGAGTGCACAGCCTATCGCTTTGGGGTGTGCACCCCAAAGCTCAAACACATATGCGTGCGTGCATGTGTATATATACTCATGGCGTCAGTGGACGGTGTTAGTAGGGCAGAGATTGGTGTCAGTAGGACAGTGGATGGTGTCAGTAGTTTTTATTTTTATTATTTTATTTTTTATCTTTTTTTACAATTAGTTTTTTTTTTCACTAGTTTTTTTAGGAGCCCTGTTAGGGGGCTTTGGTGAAATATCAGGGGTCTAAACCGGGGTGATTAGGGTGTGGCCCTGTGCGCACGCCTATGTACCATATGCAAGCCACTCTCGGTCCTAGGGTCACTATACATCAGGGGTCTCCAAACTGCGGCCCTTTGCTTGCCTTTATCTGGCCCTTGGGGTACTTTTCCTTCCACTGATACAAGACACTATTCCTCCCACTGACACCAACAATGGGGCACTATTTCTCTCATTGATGCCAATGATGGGGCACTATTAATCCCACTGGCACCAACGATGGGGCACTATTTACCCCACTGACACCAACAATGGGACACTGTTCCTCCCATTGACGCCAATGATGGGGCACTGTTCCTCAAACTGACAAGACTTGGGGGGGGGGTTAAGATTATAGCGCACACATACAAATATGACAGTTAAATCCTGCAAGGCTATTTAAAGCACCTGAACATATTCAGCAAAAAATATGGGGATTTGGTCACACCATATGACCACATAGTGCTTAAGCCCACTACTGCGTCAAAGTACCCCATTATCAGTGGGTCCTACACTATTCATAGAATGAAAGATCCTACTTTTCATAACTATGGGAGAAATACACTCCTCTATACAGGAGACTTAAAGGACACCTCCTATAACACAGGTGGACACTAATAAGAGGTAATGGCGGGGGGATGGGGTGCTCCAGCCCAAGGGATCTGGTCAGGACCCATCCCTTGGACTGAAGCACTCCATCCCCTGACCATTACTTCTTATTAGTGTCCACCTGTGTTATAGGAGGTGTCCTTTAGTTCTCCCATATAGAGGAGTGTATTTCTCCCATAGTTATGAAAAGTAGGATCTTTCATTCTATGAATAGTGTAGGACCCACTGATAATGGGATACTTTGACGCAGTAGTGGGCTTAAGCACTATGTGGTCATATGGTGTGACCAAATCCCCATATTTTTTGCTGAATATGTTCAGGTGTTTTAAATAACCTTGCAGGATGTAAATATCATTTTTGCATGTGTGCACTGTAATCTTAATTCTGTTCCTCACACTGACATGAGGCACTATTATTCTCACTGACACCAATTATAGGGCACTATTCCTCCCACTGACACCAACAATGGGGCACTATTCCTCCCACTGACATCAACAATGGGGCACTATTCTTCCCACTGACACCAGCAACAGGGCATTATTCCTCCTCCTTTATTTTTAATCATATCATTTTTGTTGAAAAAAGTTTTTACAATTTACCACAAGACAAAAACATAGAAAACAATTCATCTAGAGAAATAAGAAAAAAAAAATTCTTCTTCTTTTTATTCCTAAAGATGCATTGTTTACCTCCTAGTGACACCAGGATAGTTTCTACTCCCAATGGCCACAGTGATAATCGCTAGCGGCTATAGCAGCCACTGGCGATAATCGCAAGAGAATCCGGCAGGCTGGTTGCACCCAAGCTGATCGACCGTTCAACTTGGTACATTTGGCCTGCCCATTAACGGTTCGAATCCAGGAACCAGCCGAGATTCAAACACTTTATATAAGATTTTTTACATAAGATCTTTTTTGGGGGGGGGGGGGTTGGGGGGCAAATCATTGTGAAGTACTGGCTTCTGATTGTATTGCCTATTCCAATTGCAGATGAAGCAGTCAAGAGACTTTCCATTCTCCTTGAATCATGACATCCATGGTGCTGGTGGGTTTTGTAGGGCAAGACAGCCTCGGTCATTCTGGAGTTCTGGGTTCTGACTTCATTGCCTATTTAAGCGTGGTGAAACAGCCCAATTATTTTTCTTTAGTGCACTGGATCATTGTGGAAAATGGTCCCCCCCATCCTTTTGCTGTGGGCCCTGCCCTTATAAATGTATCTGCTAATAAGTAGAAACATCAGTCTTCACTGTAAATTTAAGCTGTCCATACACTATTTGAAATTTGGCTGGTTTGGCAGGGACCGGATGAATTTTGATCATTGTGCTGCCGTCCCCACTTGACAGAGGTCATGACTGGGTTATTGCCAATATACCACCAATGGAATAATTCACACCTGACCACCTTTATTTGGATTTAAATGGCCATAGCAGCCTATTTACTAAAATAATAATCTATAACAAAATATTATATATATTTTATATATATTTTGTATTACATTTTATGTAAACCATAATAATAACAAAATAATGTAACTGACTGACCTTATCATAAATCCTAGGTTATTGAAGGCATATGTGAACTAATAACTAGCTGTATCTGCCACCAGCTTGCATAGTAAGACCCCCAGCCGCAATTACACCGCCTTGGGGACAACTTCTTTCTAATGCCCCGTACACACGATCGGACATTCCGACAACAAAATCCATGGATTTTTTCCGACGGATGTTGGCTCAAACTTGTCTTGCATACACACGGTCACACAAATCTTGTCAGAAATTCCGAACATCAAGAAGGCGGTGATGTACAACACATACGACGAGCCGAGAAAAATTAAGTTCAATAGCCAGTGCGGCTCTTCTGCTTGATTCCGAGCATGCATGGAACTTTGTGCGTCGGAATTTTGTACACACGATCGGAATTTACGATAACGGATTTTGTTGTCGGAAAATTTGAGATCCAGACCTCAAATTTTGTGTGACGGAAATTCCAATGGAAAATGTCCGATGGATCCTACACATAGTCGGAATTTCCGACAACAAGCTCCCATTGAACATTTTCCATCAGAAAATCCGACCGTGTGTATGGGGCATTAGTTACCATCCAATACAGCTGCAATCACCAGTATGACATTACTGCTACACTTATAGGGAAGGTACACCCATACCCGAGATGGGCTCAACCCATTGTTCTCAACAAATTTTGACCACCCCCCACCTTCAAAAACCTTGAGACCTCTTCCCGCTGCTATGACATTACCAACCCTTCATTACAGGAACCATCTTCCCATAACATTCACTTTAATAAAAAAAAACTCTAAAACCCCAAATAAATGCACCCCCAAAAAACAGCACTATCCACAAGACCACATATGTAATAGATCTCCGACCTAAGGCACACCAATATTGTTTCAAAATGGCAAAAAATAACCAATGCAATGCTTCCCACAAAATAAAGGTTCCTAATAATATGCATCAAAAAAATGTCATATGTATGTTAAATACACATGTATGTTTAATCCTCGCCTCCAGGATTTCTCCAGAGCTTCTCCCATTCTTTGGAACTCCCTACCCCAATCTGTCCGGCTGTCCCCTAATCTATCCATCTTTAGACAACCCCCGAAAACCCTTCTCTTTAAAGAAGCTTATCCTGCTTCTAACTAACACTGTTTTACTTCCTCCATCAGCTCATCCCCCACAGCTATTACCTTTTGTATCAATTGACCCTTCCTTTTTAGATTGTAAGCGCTAATGAGCAGGGCCCTCTGATTCCTCTTGTACCAAATTGTAATGTAACTGTAATGTCTTCCTTCATTTTGTTAAGCACTGCGCAAACTGTTGGTGCTATATAAAACCTGTATAATAATAATAATAAAATAATAATACACCATACAGCAGTATGTCATTGGCCAGTGTGGTTACATGTGCCAACCGCTGACTGGAGATTAATTTCAATGATTGTCCAGATGAATTGAGTATCAGTTAAGGAAAAAAGACCTTATGTAACTCGGAGACTTCAAAACTGTTTCTTTTTTTTTGGGGGGGGGGGTATTAATCTACAGTAGACTCCTGATATAACTAGCAGGTCCTAATTTGGTTTAGTTCCTAAATTCTTCTCTTCGGTGCTCTATCTTTACTATATGACCTTGGTCCTGAGTGTGATGACCTCCCCTTTTACTGTCTTTGTAGGACCTAGGCCTGGAGGGCACATTCCTCAATGACATCCTATATAGACATGTCACCTTCCTCAACCTGGTGGACCCCATCTCCCATGAACTGCTGCTTAGCCTGGCCAGGGAACTGCAATGCCCCAGGAAGGTAAGAGTTAGTGCGTTTTAGTATGTCTGCACACAATAGACATCAGCTATGTGTCTGTTGTAAATCATGCATATCATAAGCCCAACAACAACCTGTTCAATCAGGGGACTTGTCTGATTGCTGCATAATTAGGTTTTGAATATTTATATTTTGAATATTTATATTGTAAAAAAAAATACATATATGCAATGCAAGACTGTTATTTCCTTTAGTGGTGCGAGATTAAAAAAAACAATAGGTTTATATTTATGTTTCACTTAGTCCATCCAGTGTGTTTCTCAGCTTTTCCTGTGCTTGGAGGGAAAACCTTCCAGAAACACCAAGACTGGTACAGAATATCAATGATAAGAACATAGAAGAGTTATTGAGGGTGGAGACTGATAGGGGAGTGACTGAGGAAACGAGCATCGATAGGAGGGGTGGTGGGGAATCAAACACTGATGGGGACACAGTAAGAAGAAAGGAAAGACAAATGCTGTGAACAAAACAATTTTACCGACATGTTGAATACAGTAACTGAATACATTGCTGCTTATTAGAATAAAATGACCAAAGTATTAAAGAATGCAGGAATGCAATGGGTAGGGAAAGGATGCAGTCTGCCGTAAAATCTTGTCTTTGCAGACACC